>NW_026778236.1:737500-792500 GCF_025265405.1 Mesoplodon densirostris | reverse complement strand
AGGAGCACTTCCAAACTCATTCTATGAGGCCATCATCACCTTGATTCCAAAACCAGACAAAGATGTCATTAAAAAGGAAAATTACACACCAACATCACTAATGAACATATATGGAAAAATTATCAACAAAATACTAGCTAACTGAATCCACCAATACACTTAAAATATCATACACCATGATTAAGTGGAATTTATCCATTTATCCCAAGGTTGCAAGGGCTTTTCAATATCTGTAACTCAATCAGTGTGACACACCATATTAACAAATTAAAGAATAAAAATCAAACGATAATCTCAATAGATGCATAACATTTTTTTTGATAAAATGCAACACCAATTTCTGCTTAAACAAAAACTAATATAAAAAACTCTCCAGAAAGTGGGCATGCAGAGAACCTACTTCAACATAATAAAGGCCACAGATGATAAACCCACAGCTACCATCATACTCAATGATGAAAATCTCAAAGCATTTCCTCTAAGATCAGGAACAAGAAAAGGATATCCACTCTCAATACTTTTATTCAACATAATCTTGGAAGTCCTAGTAATAGCAATCAGAGAAGAAAAATAAATAAATCCAAATTGGAAAAGAAGAAGAAAATTTTCACTGTTTGAAGATGACATTCTACTATACATAGAAAAGTCTAAACACGCTACTATAAAACTACTGGAGTTTATCAATAGATTCAGTAAAGTTGAAGAACATAAAATTAACACACAGAAATCTGTTGCATTTCTACACACTAATAATGAAAGATCAGAAAGAGACATTAAGAAAACATTCCCATTTACCATTTCATCATAAAGAATAGAATATCTCGGAATAAACCTACCACTGGAAGCAAAAGATCTGTATCCAGACAACTATAAAACACTGATGAAAGAAATCAAAGATGACACAAACATATGCAAAGAAATAACATGTTCTTGGATTGGAAGAATCAATATTGTCAAAATGACTATACTATCTAAGGCACTCTACAGATTTAATGAAATTCAAATTACCAATGGCATTTTTCACAAAGCTACATAAAATTTTTAAAATTTGTATGGAAACAAAAGATCCTGAATAGTTAAGCAATCTTGACAAAGAAAAACGAAAGTGGCAGAATCAGGTTCCCTGACTTCAGACTATACTACAAAGCTACAGTAATGCAGACAGTATGGTAATGGCACAAAAACAGAAATATAGATCAATGGTACTAGAAAGAAAGCCCAGAAATAATCCCATGCACCTATGGTCACGTAATCTACAACAACAGAGGCAAGAATATACAATGGAGAAAAGACAGTCTCTTAATATGTGGTGCTGGAAAAACCGGACAGCTACCTGTTAAATAATGAAATCCAAAATTCTCTAAGAAAATTCTCTCTATTATAAAAATCCTAGAATAAAACATAGGCAGAACACTCTTTGACATAAATCACAGCAATATCTTTTTGGATGCACTTCCTAGAGTAATGGAAGAAAAAAAAAAGGAACTAACTAAACGTCAAACATTTTGCATAGCAAAGGAAACCATAAACAAAAGGAAAAGACAACCTACAGAATGGCAGAATATATCTGAAGTGCTGAAAAAAAAACTTACAACCTAGAATACTATGTCAAGGTTAGCATTCAGAATTCAGGAGAGGTAAAAGTTTCCTTGACAAGCAAAAACTAAAGGGGTATATAACCATTGAAACCAGCCTTACAAGATATGTTAAAGGATTTTCTTTAATAGGAAAAGAAAATGTCACTGTTTGAAATGTGAAGATATATGAATGAGAATAACTTACTAGTAAAGGCAAATGTATATAGTAAATTCAGTGGATCAATAATTCAAAAAAACAGTATCAAGGATAAGAGACAAAAGTAGTACAATCAGCTATAGCCACAATAAGCAGTTAAATGTTACACAAAATAAACAGATGCAAATATGACATCAAAAACATACAATGTGAGGGGGAGGGGGGAGGAAAAATGAGTTCTTTTAAAATGCTTTCAAACTTAAGTGACTAACAGCTTAACATAAATGGCTACATATATAGGTCAATATATATGAACATTATGGTAAACAGAAACCAAAAACCTACAATAGATAAACAAAACAATAATGATAAAGGGATTCAAATATAACAATACAGTAATCCAACAAATCAGATGAGAAAATCCAAGAAAAGAACTGCAACAATGACCAGAAAACAATGAAAAATTGCAATAAAAATTTATCTGCCAATAATTACCTTAAATGTATGTAAACAAATTAAATGCTTCAATCAAAACACATATGGTTGGTAAGTGGATAAAAGTACAAGAATCATATATATACTACTTACTAGAGACTCATATAAGCTCTAAAGACACACAGACTGAAAGTGAAGGAATATAAAAAATATACTCCATGGAAATTGAAAAGAAAGCAGTACTTAGCAATACTTATATCACACTAAATAGACTTTAAACAAAGGCTGTAACAAAAGGGTATTACATAAAGACAAAAGGGTCAATCCAACAAGAAAATATAACATTTGCAAACATTTATGTATGCAACATAGGAACATCTAAATATAGAAAGCAAATGTTAACAGAAATAAAGGGATAAATAGAAAGCAATACAATAACAAAGGGAAATTTAATACTCCACTTATATAAATGAAAGATCTTACAAATAGAAAATCAAGAAGAAACACTGGCCTTAAGTAATATATTAGGTCAGATGAACTTATCAAACATTCCATCCAAAAGCAGCAGAATACACATTATTTTCAACTGCGTATGGGACATTCTCCAGGATAGACCACATGTGAGGTCATAAAACAAATCTAAGTAAATTTAACAAGATTGAAATCAAACATCTTTCCCCACCACAGTAGTATGTAGCTAGAAATCAAGTACAAGAAGAAAACTGTAAAACATGCAAATATTTGGAGATTAAACATGTTTCTAAACAATACCAGGACAAAAGAGAAATCACAGAGGAAATGTTAAAATACCTTGATACAAATGAAAATAGAAACACAACTTTTCAAAAACCTAAAGAATGCAGCAAAACCACCACATAGCAATACAGGACTACCTCAAAAAAACAAGAAAAAATATCAAATAAGCAATTTAAATGTACATATAAGAAATGGACAATTAATGAAAAACAAGCAAAGCCCAAAGTTAATAGAAGGAAGTTGATAACATGGATCAAATTGGAAATAAATAAAAAGAGGCTATAAAAAATAACAATAGAAAATATCGATAAAACTAAGAGTTGGTTTTTTTAAAATATAAAATCAACAAACTTTAGTCAGACTTGCCAAGGAAAAGAGTGCTCAAATAAATAAAATTGGAAAAAAAGAGGAGAAATTGCAACTGATAGCACAGAAATACAAAAGATCATTAAAGAATGCTATGAGGGAAGGTGGGGAGGGATATTAGAAGTTAGGGATTAACATATACACATTACTATATATAAAATAGATAAACAACAAGGACCTACTGTATAGCACAAAGAACACCACTCAATATTTTGTAATATCCAATAAGGGAAAATAATCTGTAATTTTTATATATAATATATATTTACAATAAGTTATATATTATAGTTATATAGTAAGTATGTTATATATCATATATAAAATATACAAAATGTGTGTAATGTTCATTTATATATATATATATATATATGTTCGTGTGTGTGTGTGTGTGTATAACTAAATCACTGTGCTATACACCAGAAATTACAAAAACACTGTAAAGAAACTATATTTCAATAAAATAAAATTGTTTAAAAAGTTCATTTTATTATAACAAAAATTGAAAATGAATAGAAGAACACTATGAAAAATTACATGCCAACAAATTAGACAATCTATAAGAAAAGGATAAATTCCTAGAAACATGCAATCTCCAAGACAATTATAAAGACGTTGAAATTCTGAATAGAGTGATTGCTGATAAATTAAATCAGTAATCAAAAATTCCCAGAAGAAAAAGGAAAATCCAGGACCAGATGACTTCATAGGTGAATTCTACAAACAATTAAATATAAGTTAACACCATATTTCTTAAATTATTGTAAAAAATGAAGAGTATGGAGCACATCCAAATTCTCTTTATAAGGTTGGCACTACCCTGAGAACAAAACAAAAGACACCATGAAAAAGAAAATTACACATCAATATTCCTAATGAACATAGATGGAAAAATCCTCAACAAAATATTAGTTAACTGAATTCAGTAAGACATTTCAAAGATCATAAACCATGATCAGCTGGAACTCACCCCAGGGATTCAAGGATGGTGTCACATCCACAAATCAATGTGATAAGCTACATAAATGAAAGGAAGGATAAAAATGATAGCATCACTTCAATAGATGCAGAAAAAGAACTTGACAGAAAAAAATCATTTGATAAAACTCTCAACAAAGCGGCTATAGGAAGAACACACCTCTATATAATAAAGGACCCATACCCAACATCATATTCAATAGTGACAAGCAGAAACAAGACAAGGACACCCAATCTCATTACTTTTATTCAACATAGTATAGGAAGTCCTAGTGACAACAATTAGATAAAAAGATGTAAAAATTATCCAAATTGAAAAGGAACTACTAAGATTGCCACTACTTGTAGACATGACATGGTATATAGTAAAACCCCAAAGATTATATCAAAAAACGAATTATAGATAATAAATAAGCTCACTGAATTTTCCAAATGCTAAGTTAATATAGTGATATCTACTGCATTTCTACACACTAATAACAAACTATCTGGAAAAGAAATAAAGGAAACAATCCCATTTATAATTGTATCAAAAGAATAAAATACCTAGGACTAAATGTAATCAAGCAGATGACAGACCTGTACTCTGAAATCTATAAGACACTCAGGAAAAAGCTGAAGATACAAATAAATGAAAAGCCAAACCATACTCATAGACTGGAGGAATCAACATCATGAAAATGTGCATACTACCTAAAGCAATTTACATATCAATAAATGATATTTTATGAAAACAACATTGGAAGTTTTCATGGAACTAGAAAATATAATTCTAATATTCTTATGGAACCACAAAAGACCCCAAACAGCCAAAGCAATCTAGAGAGAGAAGAAAAAAGGCTGAACGTATCATGTTCCTAGACTTGAAGCAACACTACATATCCATAGTAAAAGAAAAAAAATAACATGGAAATAGCACAAAAACAAACACATTGATCAATGGAACAAAATACAGAGTTCAGAAATAAATCCACAGTCATCTGGTCAATTAATCTATGACAAAGAGGGCAATAATACAAAATGGAAAAGACAGTCTCTTCTATACTTGGTGTTGGGGAAACTGGACAAATGCATGCAAAACAATGAAAATGAAACAATTTCTAAATAATAAAAAAGACTTCAAAACATAGTAAGGACTTAAATATAAGACGAAGTATAAAATTAAAATCACAAGAGAATGTGGTTTTATTTATTTATTTGCAACACTTTATTGGAGTATAATTGTTTTACAATGTTGTGTTAGTTTCTGCTGTATAATAGAATGAATCAGCTATATATACCCATATATCCCCATATCCCCTCCCTTTTGTGTCTCCCTCCCACCCTCCATATCTCATCTCTCTAGGTGGTCACAAAGCACCAAGCAGAACTCCCTGGGCTATGAAGCTGCTTCCCACTAAGTAACTGTTTTACATTTGGTAGTGTATATATGTCAATGCTACTGTTTCTCTTCATCCCAGCTTACCCTGCCCCCTCGCGTGTCATCAAGCCCATTCTCTACATCTGTGTCTTTATTCCTTTCCTGTCCTTTCATGCCACTTCAAACCGTTTTTTCTTCTTCTTTTTTTGGATTCCATATATGTGTACTTGCATACAGTATTTGTTTTTCTCCTTCTGGCTTACTTCACTCTTTATGAAAGATTCTAGGTCCGTCCATGTCTCTAAAAATGCCCAATTTTGATTTTTCTTCTGGTTGAGTAATATTCCGTTGTATATATGTGCCACATCTCCTTTATCCATTCATCTGCTGATGGGCACTAAGCTTGCTCCCATGTCATGGCTGTTGTAAATAATGCTGCAATGAGCATTGTGGTACATGACTCTTTTTGAATTATGGTTTTCTCAGGGTATATGGTCAGTAGTGGGATTCCTGGGTCGTATGGCAGTGCTATTTTTAATTTTATCAGGACACTCTATATTGTGCTCCATAATGGCTGTATCAATTTAAATTCCTACCAACAGTGCAAGAGGGTTCCTTGTTCTCCACACCCTTTCCAACATTTATTTTTTATAGATTTTTAGATGATGGCTGTTTTGACAGTGTGATGTGATACATCATTGTAGTTTTGATTTGCATTTCAGTAATGATTAGTGAAGATGAACATCCTTTCATGTATTTGTTGGCAATCTGTATGTCTCCTTTGGAGAAATGTCTGTTTAGGTCTTCTGCCCATTTTTGGATTTTTTTTTTCATTTTTGATATTGAGCTGCATGATCTGCTTGTATTTTTAGAGATTAATCATTTGTCTATTGTTTCATTTGGAAATATTTTCTACCATTTTGAGGGTTGCCTTTTTGTCTTGTTTATGGTTTCCTTTGTTGTGCAAAAGCTTTTAAGTTTCATTAGGTCTCATTAGTTTATTTTTGTGTTTATTTCCATTTCTCTAGGAAGTGGGTCTAAAAGTATCTTGCTGTGATTTATGTAAAAGAGTGTTGTTCCTATGTTTCCCTCTAAGAGTTTTATGTTTTCTGGCCTTACATTTAGATCTTTAATTCATTTTGAGTTTATTTTTGTGTATGGTGTTAGGGAGTGCTCTAATTTTATTCTTTTATGTGTAGCTGTCCATTTTTCCCAGCACCGCTTATTGAAGAAGATGTCTTTTCTCCATTGTATATTCTTGTCTCTTTTATCAAAGATAAGGTGACCATATGTGCATGGGTTTATCTCTGGGCTTTCTATCCGGTTCCATTGATCTATATTTCTGTTTTGGTGCCAGCACCATACAGTCTTGATTACTGTAGATTTGCAGTAAAGTCCGAAGTCAGGGAGCCTTGTTCCTCCAGCTCCGTTTTTCTTCCTTAAGATTGCCTTGGCTGTTCGGGGTCTTTCGTGTTTCTGTACAAATTGTGAAATTCTTTTTTCTAGTTCTGTGAAAAATGCCAGTGGTAGTTGAATAGGAATTGCACTGTACCTGCAGATTGCTTGTGGTAGTATAGTCATTTTCACAATGTTGATTCTTCCAATCCAAGAACATGGTATATGTCTACTCCTGTCTGTATCATCTTAATTTCTTTCATCAGTGTCAGTTTTCTACATAAAGGTCTTTTGTCTCCTTAGGTGGCTTTATTCCTAGGTATTTTATTATTTTTATTGCAATGCAAAATAGGAGTGTTTCCTTAATTTCTCTTTCATATTTTGCATCATTTGTGTAAATGAATTCAAGAGATTTCTGTGCATTAACTTTGTGTCCTACTCTACCAAATTCATTGATTGGCTCTAGAAGTTCTCTGGTAGCATCGTTAGGATTCTCTCTCTATAGTACCATGTCATCTGCAAACAGTGAAAATTTTACTTCTTTTCCGATTTGGATTCATTTTGTTACTTTTTCTTCTCTGATTGCTGTGGCTAAAACTTCCAAAATTATGTTGAATGACAGTGGTGAGAGTGGCCAACCTTGTCTTGTTCCTGATCTTAGCAGAAATAGTGTCAGTTTTCACCACTGAGTATGACTTGGCTGTGGTTTTTTCATATATGGCCTTAATTATTTTAAGGTTGGTTCCCTCTATGCCAACTGTCTGGAGAGTTTTTATCATAAATGGGTGCTGAATGTTGTTGAAATATTTCCCTGCATCTATTGAGCTGATCATATTGATTTTTTCCTTCAATTTGTTAAAATGCTGTATCACATGAATGCTATTTGTATATTGAAAACTCCTTGCTTTCCTGGGACAAACCCCACTTGATCATAGTGTATGATCCTTTTATTGTAGTGCTCCTTTGTGTTTGTTAGTATTTTGTTGAGGATTTTTGCATCTATGTTCATCAGTGATGTTGGCCTGCAGTTTTTTCTTTTGTGGCATCTTTGGTTTTACTATCAGGTTGATGATGTCCTCATAGAATGAGTTTGGGAGTGTTCCTGCTTGTGCTATATTTTGGAAGAGTTTGAGAAGCATAGGTGTTAACTCTTCTCTAAATGTTTGATAGAATTCACCTGTGAAGGTGTCTGGTCCTGGGTTTTTGTTTGTTGGAATATTTGTAACCACAGTTTCCATTTCAGTGCTTGTTATTGGTCTGCTTATATTTTCTATTTCTTCCTGATTCTGTCTCAGAAGGTTGTGCTTTTCCAATAATTTGTCCTTTCCTTCCCAGTTGTCCATTTTATTGTCATATAGTTGCTTGTAGTACTCGAATGTTCCTTTGTATTTCTGCAGTGTCAGTTGTTACTTCTCCTTTTTCTTTTCTAATTTTATTGATTTGAGTCTTCTCCTTTTTTTATTTTTATGAGTCTGGTTAGTGGTTTATCAATTTTGTGTACTTTCTCAAGAACCAGCTTTTAGATATATTGATCTTTGTTATTGTTTCCCTCATTTATTTTTCATTTATTTCTGATCTGATATGTACAATTACTTTCCTTTTGCTAACATTGTGTGTGGGGGGGTTATTTGTTTCTTTTTCTTTCTCTAATTGATTTAGGTGTAAAGTTAGGTTGTTTATTTGAGATTTTTTCTTGTTACTTGAGGTAGAATTTTATTGCTATAATCTTCTTTCTTATAACATTTTTTCTGTATCCTAGCAGTTTGGGGGCATAGTTTTTTTCATAGTCATTTGTTTCTAGGTATTTATTTGATTTCTTCAGTAATCTCTTGTTTATTTATTAGCATATTGTTTAGCCTCCTTTTTTTCTTTTGTATTGTTTACAGTTTTTTTTCCTGTAATTGATATTTAGTTTCATAGTGTTTTGGTGGAAAAAGATACTTGATATTATCCCTTTTCTTGAATTTACCATGGTTTGATTTCTGACCCAAGATATGATCTATCCTGGAGAATGTTCCATGAGCACTTGAGAAGAAAATGTATTCTATTGGTTTTGGATGAAATGTCCTATAATTATCAACTAAGTCCATCCTATTTAATGTGTCATTTAAAGTGTTCATTCCCTTATTTATTATCATTTGGTTTCTCTGTCTATTGGTTAAAGTGGGGTGTTAAAGTCACTGACTATTATTGTGTTACTCTCAATTTCCCCTTTTATTGCTGTTAGCATTTGCCTCATGTATTGAAGTACTTCTATGTTGGGTGCATAAATATTTATTATTGTTACATCTTTTCTTTGATAGATCCCTTGATCATTATGTAGTGTCCTTGTTTGTCTCTTGTAATAATTTTTAATTTGAAGTCTGTTTTATCTAACATGAGAACTTCTACTCCAGGTTTCTTTTGCTATCCATTTGCATGGAATATATTTCCCCATACCTTCAAACTCAGTCTCTATGTATCCCTAGGTCTGATGTGGGTCTCTTGTAGACAGTATACATACTGGTCTTGTTTTTGTAGCCCTTCAGCCATTCCAAGTCTTTTGGTTGGAGCATTTAATCCATTTACATTGAAGGTAATTATTGATATGTATGTTCCTATTACCATTTTCTTCATTCTTTTGTGTTTGTTATTGTAGGGCTTTTCCTTCACTTGTGCTTTGTGCCTAGAGAATTTCCTTTAGCCTTTTTTGTAAAGCTGGCTTTGTGGTGCTGAGTTCACCTAACTGTTGCTTGTCGTAAAGTTTTTAATTTGTCTGTTGAATCTGAATGAGATCCTTGTTAGGTAGAGTAATCTTAGTTGTAGGTCCTTCCCTTTCATCACTTTTAATATGTCTTTCCACTCCCTTCTGGCTTGCAGAATTTCTGCTGAAAGATCAGCTGTTAACCTTATGGGGGTTCGCTTTTATATTATTTGTTATTTTTCCCTTGCTGTACTTTAATATTTTTTCTTTGTATTTAAATTTTGATAGTTTCATTAATATGTGTTTTGGCATGTTTCTCCTTGGATTTATCCTGTATATGACTCTGAGTTTCCTGGACTTGATTGACTGTTTCCTTTCACGTGTTAGGGAAGTTTTCAACTATAATCTCTTCAAATATTTTCTCAGATCTTTTCTTTTTCTCTTCTTCTTCTGGGACCCTATAATTTGAATCTTGGTGTTTTTAATGTTGTCCCAGGCTTCTCTGTGACTGTCCCCAATTCTTTTCATTCTTTTTTTTCTTTATTCTTGTCTACAGTAATTATTTCCACTATTTTATCTTCTGGGTCACTTATCCATTATTCTGACTCAGTTATTCAGTTATTGATTACTTCCACAGAATTTTTATTTCATTGATTGTGTTGTTCATCATGGTTTGTTTGCTATTTAGTTCTTCTAGGTCCTTTTTAAACATTTCTTTATTTTCACCATTCTATTTCCAAGATTTTGGATTATCTTTACTATCATTACTCTCAATTCTTTTTCATATACACTGCCTACTTCCTCTTCATTTTTTTTGGTGTGGTGGGTTTTTACCACAATATTTATATTTATATTTCTACCACAATATTTGCTGCATCATCTGCTGTGTATTTTTCTGTCTTCTCATTTTGCTTAACTTACTATGCTTGGGTTCTTCTTTTAATAGGCTGCAGTTTTGTAGTCCCCATTGTTTTTGACATCTGCCCCCAGTGGATCAGGTTTGTTCAGGGGCTTGTGTGGGTTTCCTTTTAGAGGGAACTGGTGCCTGTGTTCTGGTGAGTGATGTAGATCTTGTCTTTCTTGTGGGCTGGACCACACCTGGTGTTATGATTTGGGGTGTCTGTGAACTTATTATGATTTTAGGCAGCCTCATTGGTAATGACTGGGGTTGTGTTCCTGTCTTGAATGTTGTTTGGCATGGGGCAGCCAGCACTGTATCTTGTGGGCCATTGGGTGGAGTGTGTGTTAACATTGAAATGGGCATCTCTTTGAGAGCTCTTGCCAGTTGATATTATGTGCAGCCAGGAGGTCTCTCGTTGTCCAATGTCCTGAACTCGGCTCTCCCACCTCAGGGGCTCAGGCCTGACACAAGCACAGAACAACCAGACCCTTTCATCCACATGGGTCAGAAGAGGGAGAAAAAAATAAATAAAATATAAATAAGTAAATAATAAAAAATTTTTAAATAAAAATTATTTTAATTATTAAAATAAAAAAGTAGTAATATAAAAAATGAAGAGAGCAACAAAACCAATAAACAAATCTCCCACTGTAACAAAAAATAAAACTATACTAAGATAAACATAAAAAAACAGAAACCAGTCAGTCGCAGACAGCAAACCCCATGTCTACAGTTGCTCCCAAAATCCACCTCCTCAATTTTGGGATGGTTCATTGTCTACTCAGGTATTCCTCAGATAGAGTGAACATCAAGTTGATTGTGCAGATTTAATCCACTGCTCCTGAGGCTGTACAGAGAAATTTCCCTTTCTGTTATTTTTTTGCACAGCTCCTGATGTTCACCTTTGGTTTTATTCCCCTGTTCCCCCACATGTATGTCACCCTCACGCATCTCTTCCCTGCCCAGACAGGAGGGGATTAAAGCACCGGCTGTTTAGGGGGCCCTTGCTGACTCATGCTGTGGGGGAGTGAGGGGTACTATAGTTATAATTAGAATGTGAGTGAGCCTGTGGAAGTAGAGACCAGCATGACATTGCAACAACCTGAGGTGCATCATGTGTTCTCCCAGAGAAGTTGTGTCTGGATCATGGGACCCTGGCAGTGATGGGCTGCACAGGCTCCCAGGGGGGTTGTGGTATAGTTAGTGACCTGTGCTTGCACACAGCATTCTTCATGGCTGAAGCAGCAGCATTAGCATTTCATGCCCGTCTCTGCTGTTTGAGCTGACAGTCACGGATTGTATCCATCCCTGGAGCTCCTTTAATGTTGTTTTTCCTTCTGTGGGCATACAGGGAAGGAATCCCCTCTCCTCAAACACCCAAACACAATGGTATCTTCTCTCTTAGCCAGGTCCAGACTTTTTTCTGTACTCCCAATTGGCTAGCTTTGGCACACTAGCCCCCTTCAGGTTGTGTTCATGCAGTCAACCCCAGTCCCCTCCCTGGTATCTGACCTCCAGAGTCCTAGGCTCAGCTCCCAGCCACCAACTTACCCCCCAGCGTGTGAGCAGACAAACCTCTCAGGGTGGTGAATGCTGGTCAATACTGATCTTCTCTGCAGAAATCTCTCCACTTTGCCCTCTGCACCCATGTTGCTGCACTCTCCTCCATGGCTCAGAAGCTTCCCCCCTTCCCACCCACATCTCCCACAGTGCAGGGGCTTCTTTGTGTGTGGAAATTTTCCTCCTCCCAGAGGTGCAGGTCCCATCCCAAGTGTTTTGTCTCTGGATTTTGTATTGTGTTTTGCCTTACCCAGTTATATGAGTATTTTCTAGCCTTTTGGGAAGTCTGAGGTCTTTGGCCAGCGTTCAATACATGTTATGTAGGACTTGTTCCACGTGTTGATGTATTTGTGGAGAGGAAGTTGATCTCCACGTCTTACTCCTCTGTCATCTTGAAGGTTCCCGGAGAATACGGTTTTTGAGCAAGATTTCACCTTTCTCCATTCTTTGATCAATGAATACTTTCTGCTATATTATACCAACTGGAGAAGGAGGAGGAAGAGAAAGAGGAGGAAAGGTGGGTGGAGAAATAAAAATAATCACAGTATGTTCTTTGACATCAGTCTTAGCAATGTTTTCTTTGTATACATCTCCTTGGTGAGGACAGTTAAGCAAAAATAACCAAATGTTAATACATCACACTAAAAACATTATTCATGGCAAAGGAAACTATAAACCAATATAAAAGGCAAACTTCTGAATAGGAGAAGATACTTGCAAATGATTTACCCAATAGGGGATGAGATCCAAAATATGTACAGGGCTCAAACAACTCACTACCAAAAAATCAAGCAACTTAATTAAGAAGTTGGTAGAATGTTCCAAGAGCACTGGAGAAAAATGTGTATTCTGTTGTTTTTGGATGGAATGTCCTACAAATATCAATTAAGTCCATCTGTTTAACGTATCATTTAAAGCTTGTGCTTCCTTATTTATTTTCATTTCGGATGATCTGTCCATTTGTGAAAGTGGGGTGTTAAAGTCCCCTACTATGATTCTATTACTGTCAATTTCCCTTTTATGGCTGTTAGTATTTGCCTAATGTATTGAGGTGTTCCCATGTTGGGTGCATAAATATTTTCAATTGTTATATCTTCTTCTTGGATTGATCCCTTGATCATTATGTAGTGTCCTTCTTTATCTCTTGTAATAGTCTTTATTTTAAAGTCTATTTTGTCTGATATGAGAATTGCTACTCCAGCTTTCTTTTGATTTCCATTTGCATGGAATATCTTTTTCCATCCCCTTACTTTCAATCTGTATGTGTCCCTAGGTCTGAAGTGGGTCACTTGTAGACAGAATATATACAGGTCTTGTTTTTTTATCCATTCAGCCAGTCTCTGTCTTTTGGTGGGAGCATTTAAGCCATTTACATTAAAGGTAATTATCGATATGAATGTTCCTGTTCCCATTTTCTTAATGGTTTTGGGTTTGTTATTTTAGGTCTTTTCCTTCCTTTGTGTTTCTTGCCTAGAGAACTTCCTTTAGCATTTGTTGTAAAGCTGGTTTGGTGGTGCTGAACTCTCTCAGCTTTTGCTTGTCTGTAAAGATTTTAATTTCTTCATCAAATCTGGATGAAATCCCTGCTGTGTAGAGTAATCTTGATTGTAGGTTTTTCTCCTTCAACACTTTAAGTATGTCCTGCCACTCCTTTCTGGCTTGCAGAGTTTCTGCTGAAAGATCAACTGTTAACCTTATGGGGATTCCCTTGTGTGTTATTTGTTGTTTTTCCCTTGCTGCTTTTAATATATTTTGTTTGTATTTAATTTTTGATAGTTTGCTTAATATGTGTCTTGCCATGTTTCTCCTTGGATTTATCCTGTACGGGACTCTCAGTGCTTCCTGGACTTGATTAAATATTTCCTTTCTGATATTAGTGAAGTTTTCAACTATAATCTCTCCAAATATTTTCTCAGTCCCTTTCTTTATTTCTTCTTCTTCTGGGAACCCTATAATTCGAATGTTAGTGCATTTAATGTTGTTCCAGAAGTCACTGAGACTCTTCTCAGTTCATTTCATTCTTTTTTCTTTACTCTGCTCTTTAGTAGTTATTTCCACTATTTTATCTTCCAGGTCACTTATCCATTCTTCTGCCTCAGTTATTCTGTTATTGATCCCTTCTAGAATATTTTTAATTTCATTTATTGTGCTGTTCATCATTGCTTGTTTCCTCTTTAGTTATTCTAGGTCCTTGTTAAATGTTTCTTGTGTTTCCTCTATTCTATTTCCAAGATTTTGGATCATCTTTACTATCATTATTCTGAATTATGTTTTATCTCACACTGGTCAGAATGGCCATCATCAAACAATCTAGAAACAATAAATGCTGGTGAGGTTGTGGAGAAAAGGGAACACTCTTGCACTGTTGGTGGGAATGTAAACTGATACAGCCACTATGGAGAACAGTATGGAGATTCCTTAAAAAAATACAAATACTACCCAGCAATTCCACCACTGATCATATACCCTGAGAAAACCATAATTCAAAAAGAGTCATGTACCATCTCTGGGCTATTGTAAATAGAGCTGCAATGAACATTTTGGTATATTACTCTTTTTGAATTACAGTTTTCTCAGTGTCCATCATCAGATGAATTGATAAAGAAGATGTGGCACATACATAGAATGGAATATTACTCATCCATAAAATGAAAGGACATTGAGTTATTTGTAGTGAGGTGGATGGAAATAGAGTTTGTCATACAGAGTAAAGTAAGTCAGAATGAGAAAAACAAATACTGTATGCTAACACATATATATGGAATCTAAGGAAAAAATGGTCATTAAATACCTAGGGATAAGACTGGAATAAAGACACAGACCTCCTAGAGCATGGACTTGAGTATATGGGGAAGGAGAAGGGTAAGCTGTGACAAAGTGAGAGAGTGGCATGGACATATATACACTACCAAATGTAAAATAGATAGCTAGTGGGAAGAAGCTGCATATCACAGGGATATCACCTTGGTGGTTTGTGACCACCTAGAGGGGTGGTATAGGGAGGGAGAGAGGGATGGAAGTGCAAGAGGGAAGAGATATGGGAACATATGTATATTTATAACTGATTCACTTTTTTATAAAGCAGATACTATCACACCATTGTAAAGCCATTGTACTCCAAAAAAGATGAAAAAAAAAGAAGTTGGTAGGCAGATGATCTGAATAAACATTTTCTCCAAAGTAGCTATTGGGATGGCTAACAGCACAGGAAATTGTCCTTGAAGCACTAATCGTCAGAGAAATGATAATCAACACCCCAATGAGACATCACCTCTCACGGGTCAGAATGGTAATTATCTTAAAAAACAGAAATAACAAGTGGACAGCATATGAAGAAAAAGAAAACCTTGTAAACTGTTGGTGGGGATGTAAATGAGTACAGTTACTGTGTAAAACTGTATGGAGGCTTCTCTAAAACTAAAATTAGAGCTACCATATGACCCATCAATTCCACTTCTGGGTGTTTATCCAGAGAATACAGAAACACTGATTCAAAAAGATACATGTAGCCAATGTTGATTGAAGCATTATTTATAATACACCAGATATGAAAGCAACCTAAGTACCCATCCATCATTTTATGAATGAATAAAGAAGATAAATTTAAAAAATTATAATATATAATGTATATATAACATACATATATATGGTTACATATTATGTACATTGTATATAATATATAATGTATATAAGAATATATATTGTAAATATAGTATACAATACATAATATATATATAACATAACATATAATATATACTGTATATATGAATAAGATTCTATGTGTATATACACAGTTGTTTGGAAAGAAAAATAAAATTGATATATGTTAAGTGAGACACATGAAGAAAAAACAGAGAACCCAAATAAAATCAGAAATAAAAAAGAATTTACCATCAACACCACAGAAATATTATACAAAGGATTATAAAAGAATACTACAAATAACTACATGTCAATAAAATATACAATGCAGAAGAAATACACAAACTTTTATAAATTTTTAGTCTCCCAAGATGGAAAGGGAAGAAAAAGAAAATATGAAAAGATCACATACCAGTAAAGCAATTGGAAAAAAACAAATATTTCTAAACAAAACAAAACAAAAATGTCCAAGACCAGATGGTTTCACAAGTAAATTCTATCAAACATTTAAAGAAGAGTTAACAGGGCCTCCCTGGTGGCGCAAGTGGTTAAGAGTCTGCCTGCCGATGCAGGGGATACGGGTTCGTGCTCCGGTCTGGGAGGATCCCATATGCCGCGGAGCGGCTGGGCCCGTGAGCCATGGCCGCTGGGCCTGCGCATCCGGAGCCTGTGCTCCGCAACAGGAGAGGCCACAACAGTGAGAGGCCCACATACCGCAAAAAGAAAAAAAAAAAAAAAAAAAAAAAAGAAGAGTTAACATCCATCCTTATGAAACTATACCCAAAATTTACAGAGTAAGGATGGCTTCCCAAGTCATTTCACAATGTCACTATCACCCTGATAGCAAAACTAGATGAAGATGTCCTCATACACACATACAAATAAAATTGCAGGCAATATCACTGACAAACATAGATGTAAAAGTACTCAACAAAATATTAACACACCAAATTCACAATACTTTGAAAGGTTTACTCACTATGATCTAGTGGAATTTATTGCAGGCATCCAAGGATGGTTCAATATCCACATATCATTATATACGATATTCACAAAATACAGAATAAAAAATGATTTGAACATCTCAATAGATTGAAAAAATGCTTTTTCCAAAATTCAACACCCATTTATGACTATGTCTCCACAACGTGCATACAGAAGGAATATTCTTCATCATATTTAAGGTCATATAAAATAAGCTCATGGTTAACACTGTACTCAGTGATGAAAATTTGAAAGCCTTCCTGCTAAATTCAGGATTAAGAAAAGAATGTCCACTTTCACTGATCCTATTTAACATAGTATTGCAAGTTCTATATCCACTATCAGACAAGAAAAATAAATAAAACAAATCTGAATTGGAAAGGAAGAAGTAAAACTGTCTCTGTTTGCAGATAGCATGATGCTATACACGGAAAATCCAAAAAATGCCACTGGAAAGCTGAAGAGCTCTACGATGAATTCAGTGAAGTTTCAGGATACAAAATTTATTTATTTCATCTCTATACACTAACAACGAAGTATCAGAAGGAGAAATGAAGGAAACATCCTCATTTAAAAACATATCAAAGGGAATAAAATACCTACAAATAAACCTAAGTAACTAAAATACCTGTACTTGGAAAACCATAAGATGCTGATAAAGAAAACTGAATATGACACCAAAAGATGGAAAGATATACAGTTTTCATGTATTTGAAGGATTTATATTTTTTAAATGATCATACAACAGAAAGCAATCTACAGATTGTGTGCAATCTCTATCTAAATACCTATGACTTTTTCACAGAATCAGAACAAATAATCCTAAAATTCAAATGGAGCCACAAAAGACCCGAAAGAGTTAAAACAATCTTGAGAAAGAACAACAGAGCTGGAGGTATCATGCTGCCTTACTTCAGACTATACTACAAAGCAACAATCATGAAAACAATATGGTACTGGCAGAAAAACACATATATCAATGGAATAGAATAGAGAAATCAGAAATAAACCATGAATTTATGATCAATTAATCTATGATAATTGAGACAAGAATAGACAAGGGGTATATTACCACTTTTCTGTAAGTGGTGTGGGAAAACTGAACAGCTACATATAAAAGAATAAAATTAGAACACTTTTTTACACTATATAGAAAAATAATTTCAAAATGGATTAGAGACCTAAATGTAAGACCAGAAAAGATAAAACTCCTAGAAGAAAACATAGGCAGAACACTGTCCAACATAAAGAGTAGCAATATTATTTTGGATCTGTCTCCTAAGGCAAAATAAAGGCAAAAAAAACAAACAAACAAACAAATGGACTTCATTAAACTTGAAAGCCTTTGTACAGCAAAGGAAACTTTCTATATGAGTAAAGCACACCCTACTGAATGGGGAAAAATATGTGCAAATGACAGGGCTGATAGTTAACATCCAAAATATATAAAGAGCTAATACACTTCAATATGAAACACAACATAATTAAAATATGGGCAGAAGACATGAATAGATCGTTAAGTTATAAAGGAAGCTGAAAAGATGTTCAACATTACTAATCATCACATAAATGCAAATCAAAACCACGATAATATTCCATCATACCTGTCAGAATAACTATCATCAAAAAACTACAATTAACAAGTGTTGGTGAGGATGTGGAGAAAAGGGAGCCCTTTTACACTGTTGGTGGGAATGTAAATTTGTGGAGTCACTGTGGAAAACATTATAGATATTCCTGAAAACGCTAAAAATAGAACTACCATAAGATCCAGCAATTCCACTCCTGGGTATAACATATATGGATATAAGTGATGAAAAAAACAAAAACAAAAACACAGTTCAAAAACATATATGCATGCATCCCTGTACTCATTTCAGCATTATTTACAATAGCGAAGACATGGAGGCAATCTGTGTCCATCAACAGATGAATGGATAAAGAAGATATAGTGTATATATACACAATGGAATACTACTCACGGATAAAAAAGTATGAAATTTTGCCTTTTACAACAACATGGATGGACTTCGAAGGTATTAACTTTAGTGAAATGAGTCAGAGAAAGAGAAATACTGTATATTATTACTTACACATGGAATGTAAAAATAAAAATGAATGACTATAGCAAAACAGAAAGAAAGTCACATATATAGAGAACAAAATAATGGTTACAAGTGCAGAGAGGGATGGGGGAGGGGCAAGATGGGGTAGCTGTTTAAGAGGTACAAACTTCTATGTATACATAAATAAGGTTACAAGAATATATTGTACAGCATTGTATATATAGTCAATATTTTATTATAACTTTTTAAAATTAATTTTTATTGGGGTATAGTTGCCTTACAATGCTGTGTTAGTTTCTACTGTACAGCAAAGTGAATTAGTTATATGTAAACATACATCCCCTTTTTTAAGATTTTCCTCCCATTTAGGTCACCACAGAGCACTGAGTACATTCTCTCTGCTGTACAGTAGGTACACATCAGTTGTCTATTTTATATATAATATCTAGAAAAATGGTACAGATAATCTTACTTGCCAAGCAGAAATAGACACAGACATAGAGAGCAAACGTATTGATATTAAGGGAGAAAGGGTGAGGTGGGAGTAACTGGGAGATTGGGATCGAAACATGTACACTATTATAACTCTAAACGGAGTATAATCAACAGAAATTTTGAATCACTATGTTGTTACACTAACATATTGTAAATCAACTACACTTCAGCAATAAATAAATACACGCTTACATAAATCCCCCACTTGCACTATGTATGTTCCCTGAGAGCATTATTGTAAGTAAAATATTTCAGACAGAGGAAGACAAATAGTTTATAATCACACTTAGATTGTTAGTGAAAATACCTGAATTATAGAAACAGAGTAGAATGGTGGTTATCAGGGGTTAGTGGTGGTGGAAATGGACAATAGTGGTGGCAGTCTGCATGGGTTGCAGTCCACAGGACCTGGCCCCTGCCATTTGGGTGGTGTGAGGAGCCTGAGTGCCAGCTGGGTCCTGGATGCCTGGCTCCCTCAGTGATGATGGTTAGGCATGATCTGGGGACCTGGCATTGAGGGAGCTACCAGCTGAGATCTGCCTGCTGGCTGGGCCTGGACACTGGTGTGAGGAACAAGATTGGGTGCTGGAAGAATGCTCCAGGGAAGGGTGACTGGTGTGACCAGGGACCCCCTTCTCTTAGCTAGGGCTTGAACCTCAGATGGTGAAAGTTGTACCTTGAGACCTTGCCCTTTCTTATCTTAAAATAGAATTATAGCATTTGTTTTGGGGGAGATTTATAGGAACATCATGAGCTGACCTCAAGAGCAAAGGATCTGACATCAAGAAGTCTGCAACAACTAACAATCCCCCTCCCTCACCTTTCCTATAAAAGGGCTTTGCTGAATACTTTCAGGAAGTTTGGGGTTTTTAAGGCATGAGCCACCCATCTCCCTGTATGAACCTGCAATAACGCTTTCACTCCTCCGAACTCCAACGTTGTGGTATTACTTGGCCTCACTGTGCGTTGGGCACCCAAACTTGTGATTGGTAACAGTAGCACCTTATCTCCCAATTTTATGGAGGGTAAGAGGCTGTCTCAGAGAATGCCTCACTCCAAAACTACCTTCTGTCACAATGTATGAGAAGTTTATTATTCCTGTGTATAAAACAAATTAGGAAACACTGATGGCCATCCCAATTACCAGGTGAATTTAGGACAAAGGAACTGTGAAAAATGTTGTTGTCAGGTCTTACTTGAGGACTACTTATTATTTTGAGAATATTTGTAATGGATTGTGTTTACTAGCATGTACATAAAATTTATCTTTTGTCTTTGTGATCTTTTAGTAGTTTGCTTATTATATGTATCACCTATGGCTTAATACTTACTCAATAATAGACAGGTTTTCAATTATAAGACACTGATGAAAGAAATTAAAGATGATACAAATAGATAGAGAGATGTACCATGTTCTTGGATTGGAAGAATCAACATTGTGAAAATGACTCTACTACCCAAAGCAATCTACAGATTCAATGCAATAACTATCAAACTACCAATGGCATTTTTCACAGAACTAGAACAAAAAATTTCACAATTTGTATGGAAACACAAAAGACCCCGAATAGCCAAAGCAATCTTGAGAACGAAAAATGGAGCTGGAGGAATCAGGCTCCCTGACTTCAGACTATACTACAAAGCTACAGTAATCAAGACAGTATGGTACTGGCACAAAAACAGAAAGATAGATCAATGGAACAGGATAGAAAGCCCAGAGATAAACCCACGGACATATGGTCACCTTATCTTTGATAAAGGAGGCAGGAATGTACAGTGGAGAAAAGACTGTCTCTTCAATAAGTGGTGCTGGGAAAACTGGACAGGGACATGTAAAAGTATGAGATTAGATCACTCCCTAACACCATACACAAAAATAAGCTCAAAATGGATTAAAGACCTAAATGTAAGGTCAGACACTATCAAACTCCTAGAGGAAAACATAGGCAGAACACTCTATGACATAAATCACAGCAAGATCCTTTTTGACCCACCTCCTAGAGAAATGGAAATAAAGACAAAAATAAACACATGGGACCTAATGAAACTTCAAAGCTTTTGCACAGCAAAGGAAACCATAAACAAGACCAAAAGACAACCCTCAGAATGGGAGAAAATATTTGCAAATGAAGCAACTGACAAAGGATTAATCTCCAAAATTTATAAGCAGCTCATGCAGCTCAATAACAAAAAAACAAACAACCCAATCCAAAAATGGGCAGAAGACCTAAATAGACATTTCTCCACAGAAGATATACAGACTGCCAACAAACACATGAAAGGATGCTCAACATCTTTACTCATTAGAGAAATGCAAATCAAAACTACAATGAGATATCATCTCACACCAGTCAGAATGGCCATCATCAAAAAATCTAGAAACAATAAATGCTGGAGAGGGTGTGGAAAAAAGGGAACACTCTTGCACTGCTGGTGGGAATGTGAATTGGTACAGCCACTATGGAGAACGGTATGGAGGTTCCTTAAAAAACTACAAATAGAACTACCATATGACCCAGCAATCCCACTACTGGGCATATACCCTGAGAAAACCATAATTCAAAAAGAGACATGTACCAAAATGTTCATAGCAGCCCTATTTACAATAGCCCGGAGATGGAAACAACCTAAGTGTCCATCATCGGATGAATGGGTAAAGAAGATGTGGCACATATATACAATGGAATATTACTCAGCCATAAAAAGAAATGAAATTGAGCTATTTGTAATGAGGTGGATGGACCTAGAGTCTGTCATACAGAGTGAAGTAAGTCAGAAAGAGAAAGACAAATACTGTATGCTGACACATATATATGGAATTTAAGAAAAAAAAATGTCATGAAGAACATAGGGGTAAGACAGGAATACAGACACAGACCTACTAGAGCATGGACTTGAGGATATGGGGAGGGGGAAGGGTAAGCTGTGACAAAGTGAAAGAGCGGCATGGACATATATACACTACCAAATGTAAGGTAGATAGCTAGTGGGAAGCAGCCGCATAGCACAGGGAGATCAGCTCGGTTATTTGTGACCGCCTGGAGGGATGGGATAGGGAGGGTGGGAGGGAGACGCAAAAGGGAGGGGATATGGGAACATATGTATATGTATAACTGATTAAATTTGTAAAAAAAATAAAAAAAATAAAATAGACAGGTTTTCTTTCTCTTATGTCTGTCTGGATTTATGGAGAGGATTTCTAGATTCGCAAAAAAATGTCTTTCAACTATATTACTCCCAAACACACATTTTCTTAACCAGTTGTTTTCTGTGTTGGGGACATCGGGCTAATGCAGTGAACTCTCAGAGACAGACACAGATACAACAGTACCAGGCAGAAAGAAGAAAATCTATGCTGTGCAATAAATTGTATTCTCTCAAAATTCATATGTTGAAGCCCTAAATCTCAGTACCTTGTATTTAGTCTTAAATGTGAGTAAATTATAATTTCTTCCTGGCCTTATTTGGAAATAGGGCCTTTAAAGAGGTATTTAGATTAAAATGAGTTTATTAGAGTTAGCCATAATCTAATATGACTGGTGCATCATAAAAATAGATTAAGACCCAGACAACACATTTATTTAAGCTACCATATGTGGTACTTGGTTTTGGCACCCCTAGCAAACCAAAACCTCCACTTCCTCTTTAAAAGAGACTTTCAATCTCTACTTCTTACATAGATCCCTTAGGAAAAGGAAACTAATATTGGACTCTGTTACATATGAGCTGTAATCACACATCCTCACAGATCTCTGTTGCTCCCTAAGAGATTTCACTGTTTCTTTAGAGCTTTAGCTGCCTTAGAATTTCTTCCTATTTCAGGGATAATGTTGCCTAAAGAAGTATTATAGTATAGTGTGCATAATTTTGTATGTTTATACAGAAAGTGGTGGAGGAAAATAAACACATCAAGAAGACAACTTGACCTCATAAAAAATGCTACAGTCCTCTCTTCTAATCTTTATCACATATCTCTTCCTAAATCCCTAGGAGGAAATGGGCAGTAACCAATGATTATGCTTATTGCTTTAGTGAAGTCACAGAGTTGTGATTTCATGGCAACCACACCTCCGTCAACCTCCCCTAACCAAGACACTAAGCTGAAGTAGCCATTGGGCAACCTAGAGGACCATAAGTGCCCCCAAACCATTGGAGCCTTCTAGGCATTTAACAGAGACAGTTTGCCAGGTGTGTTTGCATCATTTTCTCCATGGTAGAATTTGTAGTCCATGGCTACCATTCTTATCACCAGCCCTCTGTGTTCCTGAGAAACCAAAGAGACCACAATTCCAGCTTACAAATGACATGCCTGAAGAAAAACAGTAATAAAATCCAGTCCAATATGAAGGGCTCCAACCCATGCATATGTACATGGTCCTCAATGCCTACAAGAGCTGTTATGACCATCAAAGCCACAGCCCAAGGCAAGTTCAGAATTAACACCCGCAGCCAGCCCAGGGACATGTCCCAAGTTTTGATCAAGAGTGTATAGTTTAAGTCTTCTGCCAAGTCAAGAAATTGTGCCAGCAAGCCTTCCTGGTCTTACAACTTAGCCAAGCAAAAAGGATGGACTCTGTACAGTACCACATCAGACCAAAGGCAGGCTCATCTAAGAACATTTGGAGCCAACAGTACGAGGTGCAGGGTATCATGGAGAAGACGGACATCCAAAGTGAAACCATTTAAAATAATTTTGTGTTAGTTACAGAGAGAAAATGTACATCACACAAATGCCCCTACGGAGAGGATTCAAATTTCAAATAACACAGAACATAGCCACAAAGCAGTTCAGGTTCCCTCTATGGACCTTAATCAAGAAGTTGCAGTGCAGGCCTGTCTGAAGCCTCTAATTTCCACTCCCCAAATGTTTTCATTCAAACAACAGACAGTTCAAAGTATGGCTGATGGGCGGGCTCTAATGGAGCAGGAAGAGAATGAAGATTACAGAAAAAAGAACATTTCCAGGGCAAGGGACAGAGAATGCTACAGGTTGGTGATGAGATGGAGGAAGATGAAGAGGAGGATGAAGGGGAGAATTCAGAGCCAGGATCTAGCTTTATGGGGTGGTGGGAGCTGATGCGGACCTGGCTGCAGGCCATGGGAACATATTTCAAAACTTATTAAACTAATGTGTTCTCTGGCCTCAACTAGCTTTTATAGTCTTAATGCCTCAGCATTCTAGACTACACAAATTGCGGTGCCACTGCTCACAAATTCAGGAGATACTATTTGAGGGGGTGGGGGGACTTTCTCTATCAGACTTATTCCAACACTCAGACTACTTAATAGAGTTGGAGCCAGGACTCAGCTATAAACAGACTGTTTTCTTAAGCATATTTCAATTATATGATCACATAACCCAGAGGTCCCCAGCCTTTTTGGAACCAGGGACTGGTTTCATAGAAGACAATTTTTCCACAGAAAGGGGGGGACGGGGGGGAAGGGCGTGGTATGTGAGGGATGGTTCAGGCGGTAATGAAAGCGATGAGGAGTGATGCGGAGTGACAGATTAAACTTAGCTCACTTGTCTGCCACTCACCTCCTCATGTGCGGCCCAGTACCTAACAGGCCGCAGACTGCTACTGTCCACTACCCAGGGGTCGGGGACGCCTGATATAACCACATATCCAGAATTACATGACTTTTTTTTTTTTTTTTCGTTTTGAGTACTTCACAAGTTATAAAAAAGGAAGACAACACTAACTTGGGAGTCACTTTTTTGTATTTTGACTTTTCTCTCCTTTTTTCTCCTGTACCAATTATGCTGAATGACTTTGTGTCACTAAATATAGCCTATTTTATAGTAACTCCTCCTACTATAACCGTAGACTCTCAAGGAAACCTAAAGGCAGATAAAATGCAAATGTTTAGACAAGCCAAGCTTCTGAGGAGTGTTGGAAATAAATAGGCTATGGGAAAGTAGGCCATGAATTGGCTGATTGACCTAGTATTGTGTGGAAGCTCTGATGAGGAATCAGCAACCCCTATGATAGTTCTATTTGTCACAGATATTATCAAGTCCCTGTTTCACTCAGCTGGTTCTCATTAAGCCTCTCCCTTCATCACATGCATTGCCTACACTTGATGATCCTACTTAATCTCAAAAAAATCAAACTGCATATTCCACCTTATTCCCTAGTCTCATGACAGGATTACTTATGACCTAATTGGCCATTCCCATATCTTTTACCACAGAAATCAACCTCCTAGCTCATTGTTTCTGACATCGTCAAATATGTCACTGTGGGGGTCACCCTTTCATCTTCCTGACATCTTCTCCATCTTCCCCTAAGCATCCAACTATCTTCATCAGTACTTCTTACAAGTTTCTAATGGAGAAAATTGTGACCACCCTCATGACCTGTTTATCAGCAATACCAAAGTGTGAAATATGCAAATATGCTGGAAGGCTGGAAAAACTTCACTAATACCCAAGAATTCCCTCAGAAAAATGGACTCTCTGCCTTCCTTATACCTACTTGGGCAAAGTCCAATAACTTGGTGGGAATGGATATGAGGGTATATTCTTGCTGTAGAAATAATTGTGCTATATAATGGAATCTAAAAGTCCTTTCACTTATGGATATAAAATAGTCATAGCAGTATGTCAAAGACAGGAAGCAGAGCCACACACTCTTGGGAGAAAAGCCCTTGGTTCTTTACTTCTATGACAGACCTGTTCAAAGTCACCTTTTCCTAAATAAGGAAGAGATAAGGAAGAGAACTCATATGTATGTATGAGATGGATCTCAAGGTTTAATTTTCCTCTCAGCTCTAGAAACTTCCATTTCACTCCTCGCTGCTCTAGGAAAGGGAAAACTTAAGTTAGGATTAATTACCCCCAAAAAGAAAAAGAAAATTCCCAGTGGACCACAGTCCCTAAAGACAAGACAAGATAGAGATCCCTATTTCAGATAACAGGAAAGAAGTTCCAAAATATGAATGAAGAAAAGCAAACACATCTCTCTCCACGTATGGAAAGAAAGAGCTGGCAATTTGTAGAAAGGAACAAAGATAATTTATAAAGAGTCTTAACCCTTCGATATGAACCACAGTAGCTAGTATTAAAAAAGAAAGAGAAAATTTTTGTATTTTACTGTAAATTAGATGTGTAGAGCTGCGGAAAATATTCTCCATATATATTTTTTGCAACTCCTTTAAGACAAGGCAAACTACATAAGCTTGCCAGAGAGGATTCCTGAAATTCCAAAGTTGCACTTGTGAATGAGTCAGGTTTCTAATATTGGAGACTGGGATGAGTCAAAGAATATAAAAGAGAATTTAAACAAAATGGTTAATCTCTAGAAATCTGACCTACCTCACAATCCAGTGAGGCCATTTTTTTTTCTAAACCTGATAAAAATGAAAAAGCCACTCTTTATTGCCTCCAATACTAAGGGTAAGGGAAATAGGTAGATAGACGGAATGGAGTGTAGAGAAGAGGAACCCAAATCCCTGTGTCTGAGCCAGTCAATTTTCTACCTTTTTCCTCATCTCTTCCTAGTCCTCAACTCTCAGGAATTCTTAGCAAGAGTAAAGATGCTGCAGATCTTGTATATGGAGTCCTGGTGTTAACAGTAAACAGGCTCATGGGCTAGTGCTACTGAGTTTCCCTCTGGGTCCCAGGAACAAGTCAAAAGGTCTAGAGTTTATGTACTTTATAAGAGATCCTTGAGATCAGGTACTGGGTCTAGACTCAATTACCAAATGGAGAGAGAACCAATATGTATGTAGAACTAACTGCAGATGAAGAACTTTTTACTACCTAACCTTCCTGGACATGGTTTGCAACAAGATCAATAAATACTAGGCACAGTGGTAAAGTTTGTATCTACAGTTTAAATGTGAAGTACAGGTTGGTGCTGGATTGAAGAGAGGCTGGCCAGGTATCTAGAAGCATCTGTGCCCATGAGAGAATTATGCAGGGGCTTGTTGGTGTTGAATTCAAGTTATGTACAGCTTAAGAAAACAAATATGTTACACAGAATGCGGCTAATTGGGGAACTATAGCTGCTCTTACTGTATTTCAAGTATGGCTGCAGCATAGTCTGTCAGTAGGTCCTACCACGTACTCCATCCGTTATCTTATCCCTAAAAGAAATGTTCAGGGAATAGAAAACACCACAAATTACCTGTGCAGGAGCAGAAAATAAGCCAAGCTTCAATCCTTTCCACTAGCCCTACTAATTCCAGGTAAGTTGAAAATATAGCATTCCAAACTTAAAGCAGGTAGGGTCCTCACTTGTCTGTTTACCAACACATTTACTCCACAGAGGAGGCATCAGAACTTATCACCCCTCTATTTAAAATTTTCTGATGTGTTTAACTGCCTATATGACATGTTTTTATTCTTTTTTTTTCACTCCCACCTGCACATTTCCAGAGATAACCTGTCCTTCAGTTACAGTTAAATTCCATACTGCATTCTCTCCCTATTCTGTGCCTTGTCAGTGTTCTTCCTTTTGCTTGAGTGCCTTTCCCATCTTTCCCCATCTTGCCTACCAAATCCTAATCATTATTTAAAGGCCCAACTCAGATGAAATTTCATCTCCAAAAACTGTCAGCAACACCTAGAAGTTTAAAAAATATTTGGTCATCTACAGTGTGTCTGGTGTTTATGCATTCATATGCATTACACATATTCATTACAATGTAATCATTTTTCTTTGTCTCTACTACTTAGTCTAAGAATTAAAATAGTGTGAACTGCACTTTCGTGTATCTATTAATAGTACTTATGAATTCCTGACAAATATAAACATAGATTCTCTCTTTTTGATGAACAGTCACAGATTTTACCAACAACTTAATCAGTAACCTTAATACTGTTCTTCTTTAACATATTCATAAAAAGGATCTACCACTAGATTTTTAGAGCCCGGGAATAAGATTAAAAACGCTCCACCACATTTGAATAATATGAATAACAGTGATGCTACTGCCTCTGCTGCTGCTGTTGAGGATAATAGAAAAGTAATATAGATGATGATGTTGTTGTTGTTGATGATGATGATGATGATGATGATG
Organism: Mesoplodon densirostris; assembly: GCF_025265405.1. NCBI lineage: Eukaryota > Metazoa > Chordata > Mammalia > Artiodactyla > Ziphiidae > Mesoplodon > Mesoplodon densirostris. The sequence goes on along the minus strand of NW_026778236.1, from coordinate 764,121 downwards.
ATGATGATGATGATGATGATGTTGATGATGATAGCTTATACAAATTATCAGGTAATTTAGAGTAGTGTTTGTTCAGCCTTAAAGGATGTAAGCCTAACAGTAGCTTGAGAATTTGGACTGGTGGGCAATGGCTGAGAAAACCTCATACAATTAACTTGCTGGACTTGAACAGACAACTTCCCTTTTATAGCTATTACTTCATCTATATGCTTAAGAGATTGGATCAGATCAGCAGTTGCCAAACATTAAACTTTAACCTTTTTCCCTCAGATGACATTGTACACAAGAAGTAAATTAAATTTATGTCATTCTAGTTGAATTATGGAATTAATGAGGGGCTGCAAAGCTCTATCTTCTATTTTTTTTCCTGCAAACTTCATAATGGTGGACCCCAAGACATCTCCCTAGAACTTTTAAGCTCATTACTAGGTATTTTCAATACTAACCACTTAGCTATTTTGCGTTTTAGAGCCCTTCCTGTTCATTAGTAATTCTGTGCTGCCTCCTTTAACATACGACATGCATTTTAGAGAAGGTTGACTTCACAGCCTGTATTAGTAATAGGGGCAATTAAAGGAATCATTCAATAGGACACTCAAATCCAGGACCTTGGACTTTGCATATGGTGCTGAGTCAGTTGAGTACATGGTATCCTCATAGTCCTTGTCATCTTATTTCTACTCTGGTGATATGAAGGTATGGGCTGCTTCTTGGAAAATTTTAAGGAAGATCAAGGAAGAAACAAGAGATCAAGTGTGGCCTGCTGAGGAGACTGTACCAGACTATACCTGATGCACTCTTTTATAGTGCACCACTTAGACCCCTTCCATTAGGTATCCTGCAAATTCTACAAGTCCTGCCTACTAATGCCTCTCAACAGTCTCCTATTCTGCAAAATTGCCTTTGGCTACATCGAACCCTCCTTACATGAGAAGTTAAGATCTTGCTTCCATGGGTGAACTCTTGACAGTTACTGAGATGGAAGCAAAATGACTTAATTCACAGTAGGATAAACTGTGGTGCAATTTGGGCTCCATTTGAGACTAGATTTACCCTCTGCCCTATCTTGCGTCCCTGATTCCATTTCTCCTGAAAGCTCTCACTATTAAGTCACTTGACCAACAATCATGGACTCTGCTTCTAGGTATCCTGACCTAAAGCATTCCCACCACAGAATAGTAACTACCATTCAACAAAGGAATGAGTGTGAAGGATATTCATACCCCAGTCTCACTTTCCTCTTAGGGAGAAATGCCACTGCCCACTATTTACTACTTAGTAAATACAGTACTAAATAGTAAATAGTAAGTATAGCTATTTACTCTCCTTGACAGTGACTCTTGAGATTTTTCCTTTTTTATGTTCCTTGGACACATAAGTCATTGAAGAATATGCTGTTCTTAGAAGCTGATGATCTTTTTCAGCTGACCTTGGGATAGATATCCAAAGTTGGTAGTTTCAACTTGCAAATAATACAGTTTTTTTTATTTGGAAGGGGTGGGGTCTTATAGCATCTCTTTGAGTCCAGCCTTTTTTAAGCTTAATAGTTTAAAAAAATTATTTCTTTCTTTTTGGTTCCATTTTCCATTGGTTCCTCTAAAGAGGGAGAATTCAGAGTCCTCACAGGCTATTCCAAAGGTTATATTTTTCAAATACAGACTTCTACACCTCAAGAGAAATAAGTAAAAGTGAAAATAGCATGTGGGATGTGATAGTTAATTCCATCTTGGAGAATACAATCTGTCAGAGCACATTGAACAGGTCAATCTAAAATAGTAATCTAATAATAATCTATAAAATGAGAAAAACCTTGCCTGAGGAATTAAAAATAAGATCTCATAGGCATTAACAAAGATAATGAAACATCAGGGAAAGCAGAAGAATGGCATATACACAGACTGTGAGACAGAAAGGAACAGAGCATAGACTGAAAGGTCAGTGTGACTGAAGAAAAGAGAGTTAAGTGACCAGTGTGAGGATTAAGGCTAAAGAGGTAGAATTCAGAGCCCTCAGAGTGACCAGTGTGAGGATTGAGGTTAAAGAGGTAGAATTCAGAGCCCTCACAGGCTATTCTCAAGATATTGCTTTTTTTGTCTAAGAGGATCAGTAATCTATCAAAGGGTTTAGTTGATGAGTGAAAATTTTCTCTGGCTACAGTAAGGTAGAGAGTAATGGTGTGTCAGAGGAACATATGTGGATGCTGGAGACCACTTAGGATACTACTGATGCATGTCCAGTTTAGAACTGACATAAGCTTTGGGCCAAGTGTGTGGCAATATAGACAGTGAGACATGGTTGGATTCAAACACTATAAGGAAAGCTTTGGGCCAAGTGTGTGGCAATATAGACTGTGAGACATGATTGGATTCAAACACTGTAAGGAGGAATATTAACAGAACTGAGTTATGGATAGGCTGGGATGGGCTACAAAAAAGAAGTAGTCAAGGAAAACTAGTAGTGTCAATCACAGTAAGAGAGAATACTGAAAGGTAACTAAGTTTTCCAGGGAGAGGTCTTGAATCTGTTTAGGATATAGGATGTTGGAGGTGCATTTGAACAATTAAGAGACGATATATAACAGGGTCATAAACTCACAAGACAGTCTAAAGATACAAATTTATGTGTTCTCACAGTTTAGGTGGTAGAGCTGTATTTGAGGATAAAATAATCTAGGGATAATGTGTAGAGTAGAAAATAGATCTAGAGCTATGTCTCATGAAATAAAACATTCAAAAGTTTCCCATAAACTGTTGAGCAACTAAGGAGACTACAAAGGGGCCAAGGAGACAAGACAGGTTCAAGACACATTAGTGTGGTGTCAAAGACTGTATTCCTGGAAGCAGCAAGTGACCCTTAGTTTTTAATACTTCAGACAGATGGATAAAGATGATAACTAAAGCATGTCTATGGTGTTAACAACATTTGGGACGGCAGTTATTTCAAAAGAGCAGTGTGGGCAGAGGTGGAGGCAGAGAACTTAGACAACCTTTTGAGAGGGAAAGAAAGAGCTGAAGAAGCTGGATAACATGGCCAGCATGCAATAGCATCTCCTAACTTAACATATCTTCCAGAGAAATTGACAGATTAAGCAGAACAAGATAAAGGACTCTGCAGCATTTGAAAAGAAAATTAACAAACTTGATTTAATAGATATAAACATTTATACAGAAAAAGAAAACATTCATTTTTTTCAGGACTGCAGAGAACAGTCGCACCAAGGAAATCTCAAATCCTATAGTTTTCACTGCTATCATGTAATTAAAATAGAAAATAACAAAAAATCTACATCCTGAGAGTTAACAATAATAACAATACCAACAATATATCTATTAGTGATCCACTGGTTAACAAGGAAATCAAAAGAATTCTAAGTTGTGTGTACCCAAAGACAAATTCAATATAAAGCCCTGAAAATCATTTCCAAATGTGTAACCCACACTAAGAAAATAGGGGCTTCCTTGGTGGGGCAGTGGGCTTCCCTGGTGGCACAGTGGTTGAGAGTCTGCCTGCCAATGCATGGGAGACGGGTTCGTGCCCCAGTTCGGGAAGATCCCACATGCTGCCGAGCAGCTAGGCCCATGAACCATGGCCGCTGAGCCTACGCGTCCGGAGCCTGTGCTCCACAGTTGGAGAGCCCACAAGAGTGAGAGGCCCGGGTACCACAAAAAAAAAATAGTATGAATAAAAATAAATGTGAATGTGTGTGTCCCAAAACATTGCAAGTTTTTCCAAAAGGATATCCTGAAAATTACTTTAACAGACATGGCAATAGGGAGGGTGGGAGGGAGGCACAAGAGGGAGGAGATATGGAGATATATGTATATATGTATATGTATATGTATAGTTGATTCATTTTTTATACAGCATAAGCTAACACAACACTGTAAAGCAATTATACTCTAATAATGATGTTAAAAAATAAATTTTAAAAAAACAGTCAAAAATGAAAAGAGAGAGATCTCAACAGAACCACCATCAATCAGCTGACTTTAGTTGACATAGGTTATGTTTGTATTTTTTCATACCAATATTTTCAATTTTTACAAAGTTATTTCTATTCAATTACATCTTTAATGTCTTTTTTATTTGTCACACAGTCTTTTATTAACTCATTAATGCATGAATGTTAATCTATGTGTTTTTAAGCCACATTTAGTAATTCATGTTTTAATATTAATTCTTCATTCATCAAAAAATTATTTTCCCCAAAGCTTTAACCAGTTATAACTATCTGTTGAATTATCTTTCCATGATTGTTGTAGTATAAGTGCTTGACATTTAGATGTTTTCTTGTCAGTGTTTGAAATTAAGCTTTTGATTGCCAAGGCTTTCACTTCAAAGACATCCGTCTCAAATAAACTGTGCAACCTGGTAAAAAGCCAAGCCACCCCATCCATGAAATTTCCCTTTTAGAAAGTCCTGGCTTACTTAGAAAACTGACCTCTTGAGTGACCCTGGTTTTCCCTTCCTGCACTTTAATTCCTGTTCTTATGTTTTAATTCACTGATAGAGAGCAAACCTCAAAACCTGAGGCACCCCACCCTCAGGCAACAATAAAGGCAGAACTGTAGGTCCATGTTGTTCCCCTCTCTACTCTCAACTTTTCTGTGTGGTGCTTGGTGTGCTGTGGTGCTCTCCAGGACCTGTGAGTAAGAAAGCTTGTTTTTCCAAAGCTTTCTGAGGGTTGTTGCCAGGTATGTTCTGCATGCATAATAAGAATTACAAGGGCTTGTCCATTGTCTCTGGTTGGGAACATGTCTGTGCAAACTTATGACCAGAAGTGCAGGCCTAGGTGAGTGCCGCAGGCATTCTGAGCCAATAGCACCACTGTTGAGGGGTTGAGACTGACCCAAAACCGCTGACATAGTCAACAAGACTGCATGGCTGCCCTTGAAAATAACCAAAGGCAAAGCCTTTTAAGTGTAACTGGCTTACACTAACCCAGGTGGGTAACACGATCTAGGAAGGGAGCACAGATGCTGGATGTCTGTTGGCACTGTTATATGTGTTGCCTACAGTATCCATCCTAAGATGTCACTGTTGCCATAAAAATTCAATGATCTCCAGAAAGCAACAAGATCAAGGCCATGTGGTCTAATGAGATGATTATACTACTAATTATAAAGGTCTTAACTGACTATTAATGTGTGTGAGGATCCTTCACGTTTTGAAGCTGAGGAGACTTAAGGAGGTGGACTGGATCACAAGGCTGCTGTTACAGTGTAAGGAAATGCTATAGGCTAAAAGTGTGAGGAAAAGATATTCCCATGGGTAACAAGGACAGAGACCTCTACCTGCAACCACAGAGTCCATGTGTCATGCCAAGATGATCTGTCCTAACCTGGACAAGTGAAATAGCCTTGCAACAAGTATTCAATGTCACCATGAAAAGGGAAATGCAACAGAGGTCTGTGGTACTGGCATATCTGCTTCCCTCACTGCTGTCACTCTGTACTATGATCCAGTGAGATATTGTAGACCCAATCCCTGCCATGATGTTGCTAAAAAATTAACAGACAAATAGAAATGTCCTGAATATTTGGTTTCAGCAACTCCTAAGCACCCCAAGGAGGCACACACACTCCTTGATAAATAAAAACCCAAGGAGTTCTTCCCTTGTGGTGCAGTGGTTGAGAGTCTGCCTGCTGATGCAGGGGACACGGGTTCTTGCTCCGGTCCAGGAAGATCCCACATGCCGTGGAGCGGCTAGGCCCATGAGCCATGGCTGCTGAGCCTGCGTGTCCAGAGCCTGTGCTCTGCAACGGGAGAGGCTGCAACAGTGAGAGGCCCACGTACCACAAAAAAAAAAAAAGGAGGCTTCCTGGTTATTGTCCAGTGCCTTGACATACAAACATAAGAAGACTCAGGTATTATACTCCAGATGCCTCAGGAGATTTCCCAAAGATACTGTGCATATTTCACTAGTGGAGGCAAACACTAATCATTGCAGTGGCTGCTTGGAAATCTCTGGAAAGGGAAGCAGTTGTCTATGAAGAGGACTGACAGCAACTTCATCCGTAAATTTTCCCTGTAGCAACAGCTAAGGTTATGGTAACTGGAGAAAATCAGGAAGTAGAGAAAATCAGAAACTCAGATTACAAACCATACCTGAACTGAAATTCAAACCATCTTTAAAGATTTTGAGCAGCAGGAAGGAGAGAAAAAAGCTGATTGGCTATTGTGGGTCTGGAAACAGGCTCAGAATTTTTACTCACAGCAACTGAAAAGCATCAACTGGCTGATATCTCTAAAGACCCTAAAATCCATAATATTCTCAAAGATTCATATGGATTACCCACATTCTCTGAGAGATATCACAGATCTTGAGCCCGCTTGGCTTTCCTTTAAACAGGCCGAACCACGAAATGCATTTCATGAGGCATCCTGCCATAGTGGAAAAACCTGACAGGGTTACTGAGACCTCTAGTGAGGAGGAAGAGATAGAAGGGAAGGCAAAGGCCTATAATATTTTTACCAGAGCTTTCCCTCTCATCACTTGGATATTTACTGCCTGGAGCATTGCCCATCTTTCCATCACAGTGATCACTGTTAAGGATCATACTAAATGGAAAATATTCGGTGAGGTTTATTTCCTAATGTGCACAGTTGACATTCTCTAATGGGTTAATCATTTATATGACCACAGTGACCTAAATGACTCCCTGTTTATTTCCATGAAGAGACTGCATTTGACCCTGAGACCAGGGAATTATTTGTACAGCATGCTTATCCTAATGACAGGGTGGTGCTCTTACACTTTACTGGGACTGCCAAAGTCCTCCAAAAGAAACTCAGAGGGCATTGACATCGTTGCTGGATATGGAGGAGATTCCCACCCAGACACCTAGTTACTGTGTTTGTCTTTAAATACAGTTTTGCTTTCCATGGTTTCAGTTACGCACAATCATCTGTAAAAATACTAAATGGAAAATTACAGAAATAAACAATTCCTAAGTTTTAAATTTTGCACATTCTGAGTAACGTGATGAAATCTTGCACCATCCTGCTTCATCCTGCCCAGGACAGTAATCATCTCTTTGTCCAGTGTATCCCACCCATTTGTCATTTAGTAGCCCTCTCAGTAATCAGATTGATTGTCACAGTATTAGGATCCTTGCATTCAAGTGACCCTGATATTACATAATAATAACCCTGAAGTGCAAGAGTAGTGAAGCAACAATTCAGAAATGCCAAAGGAAAGCCATAAAGTGCTTCCTTCAAGTGAAAACATGAAAGTTTTCCATTTAACAAGAAAATATGTGGAATAAGAATATAAAATATCTAATATATTATATTTATAAGAATATATGTGGAACCTAGAAAAAAGGTACAGGTAAACCGGTTTGCAGAGCAGAAAGTGAGACACAGATGTAGAGAACAAATGTATGGACACCAAGGGGGGAGAGCAGTGGGGGTGGGTGGGTGGTGGTGTGATGAACTGGGAGACTGGGATTGACAAATATATACTAATATGTATAAAATGGATAACTAATAAAAACTTGTATAAAAAATAATAAATAAAATAAAATTCAAAAATTCAAAAAAAATAGAAAAAGTCATATACTTAGGTTGCTAAGATCTACAGTAAGAATGAATCTTCTATCCATAAATTTGTTTGGATGGAAATAGAGTTTGTTTTGCTCTCATACTTAAAAGTGCTAAAGTCACCACCACAATGTATGCTAGGTGCTTAGTTGAGATGGAAAGAGCAACAACTGTGTATAGTAAGGTATTCTGACAAAGAGAATTTCATATAAATTATATTAGAGAATATTGTTATATCTGCCCAACAGTTAAACATCAATTACCATTAATTCACTCACTACACTTAGACCAACACATACTTTGTCTTTGCATGTTCTGGAGGTAACCCTTCCCTCCTCTCTCACTAATTCTTTGTCCTATATACAGGGTCACATTCAAGTCTCTACCCCCCTTTGGGAAAAGTGTTCTTGAAGGTATCCAATAAGCAGACGAACAAGGTTTACCTTTATTCCCCATTGGCTCCATACTTCTGAGTTCAGTTCTTGGCTACTCCTGATTATGCCTCCTAGAGTCTCTAGACCCAACATGAGTCTACCTGTCTTCTATGAGGTTTTCGACTAAGCTCCTTCCAGCAGAAGGACAATATATTACTTAGAGCTCCAGCGTGTGGCATTCTATTGGGCTCTTTTAGAAACCAAGTCCACATCCAGCACTACTCTGTATGCAAGTTCCTGTAATGTCATATGTTAGAGATACATTCCAGGAGAAGATCAAGAGAGCCAACAACGCCTTATTGGTAAAATGGAAATGGTATCTTTAGGAGAGGCCTAATCTGATGTCAAAAGCCTACCCAAGTTACAGGAGGATGTGGTTTCTTCTACAATCAGCTCCTAACATGAGAGCCTTGAGTCAGTGGTAGCAGTACCCTCACTCCCCCCTCTTCTGACTACTTGTGCAGCCACATTGGGACAACTCTTGTAGAATGAGTTAATCAATGTTCCTTACCAGTGGCAGCACGACCATTATAAGCAATGCAGCTTACTGAAGGTTTGTGGCATTCTACCTGGCCTCCACCATCACTCTAGTTGAGGATAGGACTCCAGGCTCAACCCAATTGGCTGAACTTGTTACTATTCACCTAGTTCTTAAATTAACGAGGCCACAAAAAGGGGTCTTCCAAAGACCGTACTTTCACAGATTCCTAAGCTGTTGCTAATACTCCCATGGTATATTGATTTGACCTGCCCACCACTCTCTTCTGCTGGGGTGTACACCTATGCCATCGCCACCATTGACACTTACAATGGATTCCTCCTGGCAACCCCACTGGAATTCCTCTTCAAAACAGGTAATCTCTTTCCTGACTAAATTTATTCATTTTCTTGCGATCAACAGACATTATTGACTGTGACCAGGGAAACCACTTTAACTCTCAGAAGACTCAGTAGTGAATTATCCAACACAATATTCTTTGGAACTTTCAACCTCAAGCCAGCTGGATTCCTTGAATGACATAACAATCTTCTTAAAGAGATACTTAGTAAACTACTTTCAGGCAAGGACTCCCCAAAATAGAAATCTACAGCCATGCCCTCATCTTGCTTAACTCTCACTCCATGAGCCTTCACCACACATAGAAATTATTATACACTCCCCAAATTCCATGTTGGGCCTCTTTGGCAATCCTCAACCTTTTATACTGCAAGACGATGATCTTTCTATTTTGTCCTATGACTCTACATCCCCCTTGTGCTATAATTTTTGAATCATCTCACCATCTGTTTTAACCTGGTGACTTAATCAAGATCTGGTAGTCCAATATGATCACCACATTACAGAATGCCCCCAACTAGCCAAAAGCCCACCAAAGTTAATGTAAGATCATTCTTTGGAAATCCTGACAAACGGTGAGAACTCAATGTATGGAGCAACATCCACACTGGCTTCTTTCCCTGCATAGAGTTGTTAGAAGTGCTGCCTAATAAAACTAAATCCTTGGGAGAGGAGAAGAAGATGGTGGAGATTACCCCAACCACCACATGAAAAATACATGTACATGCAGAGAAACTAACTTAAAATTAAAAGGAGTCTGGCAGCCAGGAGCCGGTACAACCACAACAGTATGAAAGATATGCACAGAGTCAGGCAGGAAGGGAGGAGATGTAATCAACTGAGGACCTGGGACCCAAGGCGGGGACACAGAAAAGGAGGGAGATATCATGGGCTCAGAGATACTTCCTGGGCTCTGAGTGATTCAAACTGTATATTGAGCATCCATCCCTGGAGTATGACACCAGGAAGATGAGTCCCTTAGCTGGTTTGAAAACCAGCGAAATGAGCAGGAGATCTGTAAGGACCCTAGAGTCCACTAGTGAAGAACACACACACATTTGTTTACTCTCAAAACAAGGCAGAAGAATCAGTCTGAAACTGCCCAGAACTCTTACCAGTTTCCCAGGACAACAACAGCATGTGCCCCAACCCACATGGAGCACATATTCCAGTCCCTCTTCCTGCAGTGCTGCTCCTCTCTGGAGCAAAGGTGCCATTACTGAGAAAGGGGAGAGCATACATTTAGAAGAATCAGAATCAGCTCACACCCAACCCTCAAGGGTTCTGTTACAACAAGTTAGGATGAAACCCCACCCCCAAAAGTGTGGTATTAGCCACTGAGCATGAGAGAATACCCAGCTAATGTGCCTCAGACTTTAGGCCCTCTATCTCCAGCCCCACCTCTTACCAAGGTGAGAGTTACCAGTGCACTGTGGAGGGTGACATGACCCATACTCGTGTAAGGTCCAGCTCTCCAACAAAAGTCACTGGGAACATGCAGACTGTACAGGGATGTTCCCACGTAAGCTCCCCATTTAGGACCATGATAGGCAATTTTTTTCACCTAATTTCATAGAGATAGAGAAAGATAAGCAAAATGAGAAAACAGAGGTATTTATTTCAAATGAAAGAAAACAAATCCAGGAAAAACAATGAATGAAATAAAGATATCATTTGCCAAATAAAGAGTTCAAAGCATGAGTAATAAGAATGATAACTGAGTTAGGGAAAAGAGCAGATGAAAACTGAAAACTTTAAAAAAGTAACAAGAAATAATTAATTTTTTTATTTCAAAATCGTTTATTGAACACATTTTACATTAATAAAATATCTCATTCTAGCAAATAATCAAAGAGTAAGTAGAAAACAGTTTAGTAAAACTACACTTTTCTTTTTTTATTTTTTAAAATGTTTTATATACATTTTTCAAATATTTATTGCAGTATAATTGCTTTACAATTGTGTGTTAGTTTCTGTTTTATAACAATGTGAATCAGTTATATATATACATATGTTCCCATATCTCTTCCCTCTTGCATCTCCCTGCCCACCACCCTCCCAATCCCACCTCACTAGGTGGTCAAAAACCACCGAACTGATTTCTCTGTGTTATGCAGCTGTTTCCCACTAGCTATCTATTTTATGTTTGGTAGTGTATACATGTCCCCGACACTCTCTCACTTTGTCAAAGCTTACCATTCCCCCTCCCCAAATCCTCAACTCCATTCTGTAGTCGGTCTGTGTCCTTATTCCCGTCCTACCCCTAAGTTCTTCATGAGTATTTTTTTCTTAGATTCTATATATACTTGTTAGCATATAGTATTTGTTTTTCTTTTTCTTACTTACTTCACTCTGTATGACAGACTCTAAGTCCATCCAACTCATTACAAATAAATCAAATTCATTTCTTTTTATGGCTGAGTAATATTTGATTGTATATACGTGCAACATCTTCTTTATCCATTCATCTGTTGATTGACACTTAGTTTGCTTCTATGCCTTGGCTATTGTAAATAGAGCTGCAATGATCATTTTGGTACATGACTCTTTTTGAATTATGTTTTTTTCAGGGTATATGCCCAGTAGTGGGATTGCTGGGTCATATGGTAATTCTATTTTTAGTTTTATAAGGAACCTCCATACTGTCCTCCATAGTGGCTGTATCAATTTACATTACCACTAACAGTGCAAGAGTTTTCCCTTTTCTCCACACCCTCTGCAGCATTTATTGTTTCTAGATTTTTTGATGATAACCATTCTGACCAGTGTGAGATGATATCTCATTGTAGTTTTGATTTGCATTTCTTTAATGATTAATGATGTTGAGCATTCTTTCATGTGTTTTTTTTCACAAACTGTATATCTTCTTTGGAGAAATGTCTATTTAGATCTTCTGCCCATTTTTGGATTTGTTGTTTGATTTTTTGTTATTGAGCTGCATGTGTTGCTTGTAAATTTTGGATATTAATCCTTTGTAGTTGCTTCATTTACAAATATTTTTTACCATTCTGAGTGTTGTCTTTTGGTGTTCTTTATGGCTTCCTTTGCTGTGCAAAAGCTTTTAAGTATCATTAAGTCCCATTTGATTATTTTTTATTTTATTTACACTTCTGTAGGAGGTGGGTCAAAAAGGATTTTGCTGTAATTTATGTCATAGAGTATTCTACCTATGTTTTCCTCTAAGAGTTTGATTGTGTCTGACCTTACATTCAGGTCGCTAATCCATTTTGAGTTTATTTTTTGTGTATGGTGTTAGGGAGTGTTCTAATTTCATATTTTTACATGTACCTCTCCAGTTTTCCCAGAACCACTTATTGAAGAGGCTGTCTTTTTTCCATTATATTTTCTTGCCTCCTTTATCAAGATAAGGTGACCATACATGCATAGGTTTATCTCTGGGCTTTCTATCCTGTCCCATTGATCTATATTTCTGTTTTTGTGCCATTACCATATTGTCTTGATTACTGTAGCTTTGAAGCACAGTGTGAATCCAGGGAACCTGATTACTCCAGCTCCGTTTTTCACTCTCAAGATTGATTTGGCTATTTAGGGTCTTTTGTGTTTCCATATAAATTGTGAAATTTTTTGTTCTAGTTTTGTGAAAAATGCCAGTGGTAGTTTGATAGGGATTTCATTGAATATGTAGATTGCTTTGGGAAGTAGACTCATTTTTACCATGTTGATTCTTCCAAATCCAAGAACATGGTATATCTCTCCATCTATTTGTATAATTTTTAATTTCGTACATCATTGTTTTATAGTTTTCTACATACAGGTCTTTTGTCTCCTTAGGTAGGTTTTATCTTAGATATTTTATTATTTTTGTTGCAGTGGTAATTGGGAGTGTTTTCTTAAATTCACTTTCAGATTTTTCATCATTAATGTATAGGAATGCCAGAGATTTCTTTGCATTATCTTTGTATCTGTTACTTTACCAAATTCGTTGGTTAGCTCTAGTTATTTTCTCGTAGAATCTTCAGGATTCTCTATGTATCGTATCATACAATCTGAAAACAGTGACAGCTTTACTATTCTTTTCTGAATTGGATTATTTTCATTTCTATTTCTTCTCTGATTGCAGTGGCTAAACTTTCCAAAACTATGTTGAATAATAGTCGTGAGAGTGGGCCACCTTGTGTTATTCCTGATTTTAGTGGAAATGGTTTCAGTTTTTCACCATTGAGGATGATGTTGGCTGTGGCTTTGTCATATATGGCCTTTATTATGTTGAGGAAAGTTCCCTCTATGCCTACTTTCTGCAGGGTTTTTATCAAAAATTTGTGTTGAATGTTGTCGAAAACTTTCTCTGCATCTACTGAGATGATCATATGGTTTTACTCCTTCTATTTGTTAATATGTAGTATCACATTGTTTGATTTGCATATATAGAAGAATCCTTGCATTCCTGGAATAAACCCCACTTGATCTTGTTGTATGATTCTTTTAATGTGCTGTTGGATTCTGTTTGCTAGTATTTTGTTGAAGATATTTGCATCTATGTTCATCAGTGATATTGACCTGTAGTTTTCTTTCTTTGAGAAATCTTTGTCTGGTTCTAGTATCATGGTGATGGTGGCCTCGTACAGGGAGCTTGGGAGTGTTCTTCCCTCTGCTATATTTTGGAAGATTTTGAGAAGGATAGGTTGTATCTCTTCTCTGAATATTTGATAGAGTTCTCCCATGAAGCCATCTGGTCCTGGAATTTTGTTTGTTGGAAGATTTTTAATCAGTTTCAATTTCAGTGCTTGTGATTGGTGTGTTCATATTTTCTATTTCTTACTGTTTTAGTCTTGGCATGTTGTGCATTTCTAATAATTTGTCCATTTCTTCCAGGTTGTCAATAAGTGAAAAATAAATAAAGGAAATGATAAGAAACATCAATAAAACTAAAAGCTGATTCTTTGAGAAGATAAATAAAATTGATAAACCAGCAGCAAGATTAATCAAGAAAAAAAGGGAGAAGTCTCAAACCAATAGAATTACAAGTGAAAAAGGAGAAGTAACAAGTGACACTGCAGAACACAAAGGGTCATGAGAGATTACTATAAGAAACTCTATGCCAATAAAATTGACAACCTAGAAGAAATTGACAAATTCTTAGAAATGCACAACCTGCCAAGACTGTTCCAGGAAGAAGTTGAAAATATGAACAGACCAATCACAAGCACTGAAATTGAAACTGTGATAAAAAATCTTCCAACAAACAAAAGCTCACGACCAGAGGGCTTCACAGGCAATTCTATCAAACATTTAGAGAAGAGCAAACACCTATCCTTCTCAAACTCTTCCAAAATATAACATAGAGAGGAAAACACCCAAACTCATTCTACGAGGCCAACATCAACCTGATACCAAAACCAGATAATGGTGTCACAAAGAAAGAATATTACAGGCCAATGTCACTGATGAACATAGATGCAAAAATCCTCAACAAAAAACTAGCAAACATAATCCAACAGCACACTGAAGGATCATACAACATGATCAAGTTGGGTTTATCCCAGAAATGCAAGGATTCTTCAATATATGCAAATCAATCAACATGATACACCATATTAACAAATAGAAGGAGTAAAACCATATGATCATCTCAATAGATGCAGAGAAAGCTTTCAACAAAATTCAATGCCCATTTATGATAAAAACCCTGAAGAAAGCAGGCATCAAAGGAACTTTCCTAAAAATAGTTAAGACCATATATGACAAAGCCACAGCCAACATCATCCTCAATGGTGAAAAACTGAAATCATTTCCTCTAAGATCAGGAACAAGACAAGGTTTCCCACTCTCACCACTCTTATTCAACACAGTTTTGATAGTTTTTGCCACAGCAATCAGAGAAGAAAAATAAATAAAAGGAATCCAAATTGGAAAAGAAGAAGTAAAGCTGTCACTGTCTGCAGATGACGTGATACTATATACAGAGAATCTTAAAGATGTTACCAGAAAACTACTAGAGCTAATCAATGAATTTGGTAAAGTAGCAGGATACAAAATTAATGCACTGAAATCTCTGGCATTCCTACACACTAATGATGAAAAATCTGAAAGTGAAATTAAGAAAACATTCCCATTTACCATTGCAACAAAAAGAATAAAATATCTAAGAAAATACCTACCTAAGCAGAGAAAGACCTGTATGTACAAAATTATAAGAAAATGTTGTAAGAAATTAAAGATGATACAAATAGTTGGAGAGATATACCATGTTCTTGGATTGGAAGAATGATTATTGTGAAAATGACTCTACTACACAAAGCAATCTACAGATTTAATGAATCCCTAACAAAATATCAATGGCATTTTTCACAGAGCCAGAACAAAAAAAAATTCACAATTTGTATGGAAACACAAAGATCCTGAATAGCCAAAGCAATCTTGAAAGTGAAAAATGGAGCTAGAGCAATCAGGCTCCCAGTCTTCAGACTATACTACAAAGCTACAGTAATCAAGACAGTATCGTGCTAGCACAAAAACATAAATATAGATCACTGGAACAGGATAGAAAGCCCAGAGATAAACTCATGCACATATGGTCACCTTAACTTTGATAAAGGAGGCAGGAATATACAGTGAGAAAAGACACCATCTTCAATATGTGGTGCTGGGAAAACAGGACAAGTACATGTAAATGTATGAAATTAGAACACTCCTTAACACAATACACAAAAATAAACTCAAAAAGGATTAAAGACCTAAATGTAAGGTCAGACCATTTCAAACTCTTTGAGGAAAACGCAGGCCGAACACTCTATGACATAAATCACAGAAAGATCCTCTTTGACCCACCTCCTAGAGAAATGGAAATAAAAGCAAAAATAAACAAGTGGAACCTGATGAAACTTAAAAGATTTTGCACAGCAAAGGAAACCATAAAAAAGACCAAAAGACAATCCTTATAATGGGAGAGAATAATTACAAATGAAGCAACTGACAAAGGGTTAATGTCCAAAATTTAAATGCAGCCCATGAAGCTCATTATCAAAAAAAAAGGAACTCAATCCAAAAATGGGCAGAAGACCTAAATATTTATTTCTCCAAAGGAGATATACAGATTGCCAACAAACAGATGAAAGAATGCTCAACATCTTTAATCATAAGAGAAATGCAAATCAAAACTACAATGAGATATCACCTCACACCGGTCAGAATGGTCATCATCAAAAAATCTAGAAACAATAAATTCTGGAGAGGGTGTGGAGAAAAGGGAACACTCTTGCGCTGTTGGTGGAAATATAAATTGATACAGCCACTATGGATAAGAGTATGGAGGTTCCTTAAAAAACTAAAAATAGAATTACCATATGACTCAGCAATCCCACTACTGGGCATATACCCTGAGAAAAACATAATTCAAAAAGTGTCATGTACCACAATGTTCATTGAAGCTGTATTTACAATAGCCAGGACATGGAAGCAACCTAAGTGTCCATCAACAGATGAATGGATAAATAAGTTGTGACACATATATACAATAGAATATTATTCAGCCATTAAATAAACAAAATTCAGTTATTTGTAATGAGGTGGATGGACCTAGTGTCTGTCATACAGAGTGAAGTAAATCAAAAACAGAAGAACAAATACCGTATGATAACACATATATATGGAATCTAGGAGAAAAAAAAAGGCCATGGTAAATCTAGGTGCAAGACCAGAATAAAGGCACACACCTACTAGAGAATGACATGAGGATATGGGGAGAGGGAATGGTAAGCTGTGACAAAGTGAGAGAGTGACATGGACATATATACACTACCTAATGAAAAAGAGTTAACTAGTTGGAAGCAGCCACATAACACAGGGATATCAGATCGGTGATATGTGACCACCTAGAGGAGTGGGATAAGGAGGGTGGGAGGGAGGGAGTCACAAGAGGGTAGAGATATGGGAACATATGTATATGCATAACTGATTCAATTTGTTATAAAGCAGAAACTACCACACCACAGTAAAGCAATTATACTCCAATAAAAATGGTAAAAATAAATCTTCAATGAGGTGTCTCCTCACACCAGATCGAATGGCCATCATCAAAAATTAAGCAAACAGGGGCTTCCCTTGTGGTGCAGTGGTTGAGAGTCTGCCTGCTAATGCAGGGGACACAGGTTCGAGCCCTGGTCTGGGAGGATCCCACATGCCACGGAGCAACTGGGCCCGTGAGCCACAACTACTGAGCCTGCACGTCTGGAGCCTGTGCTCCACAAAAAGAGAGGTTGTGATAGTGAGAGGCCCGCACACCACGATGAAGAGTGGCCCCCGCTTGCCACAACTAGAGAAAGCCCTTGCACAGAAACGAAGAGCCAACACAGCCATAAATAAAAAAAGCAAACTGTCAACAAGTAAAAATAAATAAACACTAAAAAAAATTAAGCAAACAGTAAATGCTGGAGAG
Source organism: Mesoplodon densirostris (assembly GCF_025265405.1). Lineage (NCBI taxonomy): Eukaryota > Metazoa > Chordata > Mammalia > Artiodactyla > Ziphiidae > Mesoplodon > Mesoplodon densirostris. The sequence continues at coordinate 746,909 of NW_026778236.1, read as the reverse complement.
ACTCTGGAGAAAATGGAATACTCTTGCACTGTTAGTGGGAATATATACTGACACAGCCACCTGCAGAACAGTATGGAGGTGTCTCAGAAAACTAAAAATAGAACTACCATATGACCCACAAATCCCAGTACTGGGAATATACCCTGAGAAAACCATAATACAAAAAGAATCATGTACCGCAATATTTATTGCAGTACTATTTACAATAGTCAGGACAGGGAAGCAACCTAAGTGTCCATCGACAGATGAATGGATAAAGAAGATATTGTGCACATATACAATGAAATATTCGTCATAAAAAGAAATGAAATTGAGTTATTTGTAGTCAGGTGGATGGATCTAACGTCTTTCATACAGAGTGAAGCAAGTCAGAAACAGAAAAATAAATAGTGTATGCTAACACATATATATATGGAATCTAAAAGAAAAAGAAAAAGAAAAGAAAAAAAAAGAAATGGTTCTGATCTACCTAGGGGCAAGACAGGAATAAAGACACAGACATAGAGAATGGACTTGAGGACATGTGGAGGGGAAAGGGTAAGAAGGGACGAAGTGAAAGAGTAGCAATGACATATATACACTACCAAATGTAAAATAGATCTTTAGTTGGAAGCAGCTGAATAAGACAGGGAGATCAGATTGGTGCTGTGTGACCATCTAGAAAAGTGGGATAGGGAGGTTGGGAAGGAGATTCAAGAGGGAGGAAATAAGAAGATATATGAATACATATAGCTGATTCACTTTTTTATACAGCAGAAATGAACACAATGTTGTAAATAATTATACTCCAATAATGATGTTAAAGAAATAAAATAATAAAATGTTCTGGCTACCAGGCGAAAACAGGTGTTGGAGGGGATGGGTTTTGGATGAATTTAGCTTTTGAGATTGACCTATATACACTAATATGTATAAAATAGATAACTAATAAGAACCTGCTGTATAAATATAAATATTTAAAATAATATTTTAAGGATGGAAAAGAAAAGAAAAGACACCATAAGAAAGGGAAAAATATTTGCAAAAATGTGACAGCCAAGTGCTTAATATCCCAAACATATAAACAACTCAACAACAACAAAACACACAACCCAATTAAAAAACGAGCTGAAAACCTTAATAGACATTTCTCCAAAGAAGACATACAGATGGCCAGTAGACACATGAAGAGATGCTCAACATCACTAAGTATTAGAGACATGTAAATCAAAACTACAATGAGGTACCAGCTTCCACCAGGGAGAATGATCATCATTAAAAAATGTACTAATAAAACTGCTGGATATGGTGCAGAGAAAAGGGAACCTTCTCACACTGTTTGTGGTAATGAAAGTTGATGCAGCCACTGTGGAAAACAGTGTTGAGTTTTTGCAGAAAGCTAAAAATACAATTACCATATGATCCAGCAATCCCACTCCGGGGTGTTTATCTGGACACAACTATAATTCAAAAAGATACATGCATTTCTATGTTCAAAACAGCACTATTCATAATAGCCAAGACATGGAAACAATGTCCATGTTCATCGACAGATGAATGAATGAAGAAAATATGATACAAGTGTACAATGGAATATCACTCAGCCATTAAAAAATGAAATGATGCCACTTCCAGCAACATGTATTCAACTACAGATTATCATACTAGGTGAAGTAAGCCATAAAGAGAAAGGCATATGTCATATGATATCACATATATATGGAATCAAAAATTGGGGCACAAATGAACCTATCTATAAAACAGAAACAGACTCACAGACATAGAGACTTGTGGTTGCCAAAGGAGGATTGTGGGGCAAGGGGGCGGGAGGGAAGGACTGGGAGTTTGGGGTTCGCAGATGTAAAATATTTTATATAAGATGTATAAACAACAATGTATAGTATACTATATATAGTGTACTACTGTATAGTACAGAGAACTATATTTAATATCCTCTGATAAAACATAATGGAAAATAACATTTAAAAAAAGAATGTCAAAAAAAGAGAAAGAGAAAAGAAAAGAAAAGCTACCTTTATAAAATATCTTTTTAAAATTCTGACCCCCAGGGAATGTGTTTTTCTGGGAGAATTTTTTTCCCCTCCCTGTGTCTTTGAGATGTAATTGATCTACCTGGGCTCTTGGGAACTCATCTGATCAATCTGTGATCACTGAGGAAACCCAACAGGAAAAAAAAATGCATTTTTAAATTCACGTGGGAAAACTGAGATTTCTGTTTGTGTAAATAAATGTGTGTCTGCCTCCAAATGATGTTGTCAAGACTGATTTATGGGTGAATTCTGCTTAATTCGCTTAGCAGAAATTAAGTGCTCATACAGAGTCTAAGAAAAATAGAAATACATGGGTTGCATGAATTTCAGGTTCATATGAACTGGGAAATATTGATATTATGTTAGTACCTGGTATTAAAGTTAGTTGAAATCTCTTATCTAATTAATCTAGACTTGTCTTTACATTCATCAGCATTAAGTATTACTTTTATTGTACCTAGGTTTAATAGAAACCAAAAAAAAATTTTTTTATATCTGCTGCAAATATGGCATCTGGAAAAATAAATTGCTGTGATAACATTTTATAAGTAAATTAAATGCAAGTTTGATACGAGGTTTAGGGGTGAACTCTAGAAATGATTTTGCTTTAGGAATGCCTACCTGAAAATAATCTGTCCACATATTTTGTAACTTTAAATATTGGAGCAGTGCTAAACTGAGTTAATGATGGAAGTTTATGTAATAGCTAGGTAATTCCCAAGTAAAATAAGATATTGAAACAGTACATACTGAACATTGGCTTCACTTTACAGAGAAACTGAAGATATTTATGGTTATTGATGAATATATTTGATGCCACACTGAAATATTTTTTAAAAAAACAAGTTTTTAAAATATATTATTGCTATTTATATTTGCTAGTCTACTGAATGATTTATATAGAAGACAGTTCTTAATTGCCTACTCCTAGTTTTCCCTAGAAATTAAGATTTTTTAAGAGTTGAGGATTCTAATTTAAACATTTAATTAATGGAAGTAGAAAAAATAAACGGAACTTTTTCACATAAAAGAGAAAAATAAGATGTGCTGTGAACCAAAGAATGTATGAACGATGGAATTGCATTTTGTTAAGGGAAAGGAAAGCGATTTTGTCCCAGAGCTAGTTGGGAAAGAAATAATGGACAAAAATTATGGATACAGAATGTGATGAAAGGCTTATGGAAAAGGAACTCTGAGAAAAGAATTTTGTGCATGATCAGAATTGACTAAAATTAAATTTAATTTAATTAAGTGAATTTCTTTTGTTAAAATGTAAGCTGGTACAGTTTTATTTTCTCTCTGTTTTAAGAGATAAAAGTGCTTCAATCTCATGTTGCGAGAAGGGATGGGCAGTGGGGATGGGCAATGTAGGAGTTTGGGATTAACATATACACACTATTGTACATCAAACAGATAAAAGCAAGGATATATTTTATAGCACAGTGAACTATATTCAATTTATTTTAATACTCTATAACAGAAAAGAACCTGCAAATGTATATACATATAAATGAATCAATTTGCTGTGCACCTGAAACTAACACAACATTGTAAATTAACTATAATTCAAAATGGTTTAATAAAAAGAACAAAGGTTTCCTGCACTGTAGCTTTTGAGAACAAAAGAAGTTGAGTCTCTGTGTCTTTAAGTAATCTGTATTACCTTTAAAAATATTTTGTCACTTTGGTTAAGTGAATAAGTATTTTCTCACAGTGACCTACGACCCTATTTAACCAAGTGTTTTAAAGCTTTTTGATATTTTTGACAAACTTCTTATCAAGTATTAATTAAAGTCCTTTTGACAGGCACTTAACTTTGAAATGTTTTAGAAAGACCCTGAGGCATATCAGAGAGAAATTTTAAACTAACTAGGATTGTTTGATATATTAAATTACACGGAAAGCATTATCAAATCATTATGAAACCTCTTCAAATTATACAGTATAGATAAATGTTATTAATATAGACATTCTAGATATTATATACAGTTTCTAAAATGTGGATATGTCCTTATACATGTTATAATTCTAGTTATTATTTTAAAATGTGTGTCATAGCAACTTTGTTAAGATACCTTGACAAAAAGCATTGTAATCAGATCTTTAACCTTGCCTTTTAAAATATTTTTTCATTCACAGATGGTGAAGTTGATGCTTTGCAAAACTGCTTCATGCTCAAGAAGATTTATAGAAAGGACTTTTGATGGGTACAGGTTTCTGATAACTTTAAATCATACTGCTGAACTGGCTAAGAAATTTTAATAGTCTAATGGAAACCCTGATTTCATAAAACTGTTAGTAAAAAGAATTACTTACAGGTCTGGTGGCACAGTGGATAAGACAATGCACTCCCAATCCAGGTGGCCCAGCTTCGATCCCTACTCAGGGCATTAGATCCCACATATAGCTGCAACTAAGTGTTCCCATGTCACAATATGGGAGCCCATGTGCCACAACTGGCAAGAACCTGTGAGCTAAAACTAAGGGGCCTAAAAATCGCATGTAAGGAGCCTGCTTGCTGCTACTAAGACCCGGTGCAACCAAATAAAGAGGAAAAAAAAGTTACTTAGTACTGAGTAAACTGATGAATTAGGTTACAATGTTTTATTTTTGTTGGAAATATTACTGGCTTTTAATCTGTGTTTTTCATGTATGAGGAAACCTTTCCACTTGAGCTAATTACGAGTTACAATAAGCTGGTAAATTGTACCTTTGTAAATGAAAATGAAATGTTAGTCTCTCTATCTGATCCTCCAGGAACTGGAAAGTTTTAGGTTCCCAGAAGCTTTATGAGTAAATAAAGAAGGCCACCTCTTAACAGGTACAAATATCTAAAGGTATTTGGGGGGCATTTTGGAAAGGGAGAAATTCACCCAAATCTCTGAGGTGAAATCTATGACAAATTCTTGGTGTGGCTTTCCTAAAGGCCTTTTAACAGTTTCATCTGAGATTCCTTATGAAAATTTCCAGCCCAGCCAATGTAAATGTCTGATAAATTATCCAGACTCAATTTTATGAACTAATATTAACTTGGCTGTTTTTGCTAAAAATGAGGATCATTTTAGATAGGAAATGGCTATGTTTTATTGGACATTAAATTCTAGTTTTGTTGGGTCACTATTTACTGCTTAATACTCACTCCCCAGATGGCTCTTTGTTGCTTTATTATATTACTGTAAACTTTAGATACTCTAACTATGTTTCTCAAGTTTATCACAGTGTTCTACCTGTGGATAAATATCAGATGTCCCAAGACCTGCAGCCATGGGATTTTACTACTAGAAGGAGCCATATATAAAGGGCGGTCACCAACGTAGAAAAAGGGACTCTTATCAGGTACTCTTAAGTATCTCATGTGCAAAAACTGAATGAAATTGACTCTTGGATTTATATTTCCCGCTTGAGCAGTGGCTCTTCCCTCCACTGGGCTTTAGAGGGGACTTCTGACCCCAAATGACATCCACACCAGAATAAGAAGAGAAAGACAACAGTGATGTGCAGCTGACCTGGATAATGCCTGTAAGATATATACTAATCTAATTTAACTGTTTACCAAATGTTTGTCTCCCTATCAATATTGAAAGATATCATTCTACTTCTAACCTCACTGATGTTTCCCCATTAACATACTTCTGAGCCTGTTCACACTATCTGAATAGTTTTTCCCCAAGGTGGATAACTAGGACACTATTAAGGAAGCCTTGCTCCCAAGGACATGATCTGGACCTGGGGCATGCAGCTGAACCAACCCAGCATTCAGGGACAGATATTTTGATAATCAAAGCTTTCTATTGAAAGATTTGTAACCAAAAGAGAAATGATAGGGAAACCTATTCATATTGAGATATGGGGAAGTCATTCTGGCTTATACATAGTTTAACTTAGACTTTATTGACCAGAGTGGCCTATTTTGCAGCCTTCTGGATATTAAATATACATCTGCTTTGGTCAATGAGGAGAGAAATGCATGTAAAAGCCAAAATAGAGCAGTTATGGTTCACACAGACAAAGTAAATTAGGTAGCCGCTGTGGATGTGATTTCAGATACATTCTTGTATTGTTGAGAACTTGAATTTTTTGAGCTGTATCAGACTTAGGACAACACCAGGTGCTCTGAAAGCAGTGTCTTTTGTTGAAAACAAGCAGGGTCCTATGGATTCCTCTGTCAAGTTTATAATTAACCTCTCTGTACAAAATTTACTCCTTTTGTGTCTTGCACCTATTCCTTCTCAGGATTGTGGAGTATCAAAGAAAGTGGGGTATTGAAACAAAACAGAACCCTGCACTTTCCACCCACAAACACATAGGATCCTCCATGTGCCCGCCTCTTGTATTTAGAAAGCTGAAATCTTCCAGTCTCTTGAGTCACACAAGAGTCAATCAGTTAATATTTATGGCAATAGAGTCACAGAACCTTTCAGTGTCTGATGCCCACTCCCGAGTTGCTTTAGACTCTATAACTGCCACCAGAGAAAATGGCTAACTAAATGATAACCAGACTGTAGCTATGACCTAAACTTCTTCACTTTGACCAGTACTGTATCTATGGATAACACCATTCCAGGAACTGGTCTCAAGACAATGGGATTAACCCTATTGTTCAAAATAGTCCATATCTTTGTGGGCATCAAAATAACTGTAGCTTGCTCCACCCATTTATGTAAACAGGAAACTAAACTGTCAGCACATAGAGACTACAAACCCATGTTGACAGCTATCACTCTAAAAATACACCGTCTTATGTCAGCATGAAACAACTACAGAAAACAGGCCTTTGCCCATCTAAATGAAAATGAAATGAAGGAAATGATAGTAAACATCAATTTTTAAAAGTTGGTTTTTTGAGAAGATAAACAAATTTGATAAATCATTGGCCACATTCATCGAGAAAAAATGAAGACTAAAATCAACAGAATTAGAAATGAAAAACGGAGAAATAACGAATGAAACTGCAGAAATACAAAGGATCATGAGAGATTACTACAAATAAATGTATGCCAAGAAAATGGACAACCTGAAAGAAATTGACAAATTCTTAGAAATGTACACATTTCTGAGGTTGAACCAGGAAGAAATAGAAAATATAAAGAGAGCAATCACAAGCACTGAAATTGAAACTGTGATTTAAAATATTCCAACAAAAAACACCTAGGACCAGGTGGCTTCACAGGCGAATTCTATCAAACATTTAGAGAAAAGGTAACAGCTATCCTTCTCAGACTCTTCCAACATATAGCAGAGGAACACTTCCAAACTCATTCTGTGAGGACGTCATCACCCTGATACCAAAATCAGACAATGTCACACACACACACACACACACACACACACACACACACAAAACTACAGGCCAACGTCACTGATGAATATACATGCAAAATTCATCAACAAAATGCTAACAAACAGAAGCCAACAGCACAATAAAAGATCATACACCATAATCAACTGGGGTTTATCCCAAGAAAGCAAGTATTCTTCAATATACACAAATCAAGCAATGTGATACACCATATTAAAATATTGAAGGATAAGATTCTACCATGTAACGTACGTTTTCTAGAAAAGAAATATGTCATTTTTGTTTGTTTGTTTCTTTAACATCTTTACTGGAGTATAATTGTTTTACAGCAGTGTGTTAGTTTCTGCTGTATAACAAAGTAAATCAGCTACATATGTTTACATATATCTCCATATCCCTTCCCTCTTACATCTCCTTCACATACTCCCTATCCCACCCCTCTAGGTGGTCACAAAACACCGACTTGATCATCCTGTGCTATGTGGCTGCTTCCCACTAGCTCTCTCTTTTACATTTGCTACTTTATATATATCCAGGCCACTCTCACACTTCGTCTTAGCTTACACTTCCCCTTCCCTGTGTCCTCAATTCCATTCTCTACATCTATGCCTTTATACCCTCTTGCCCCTATGTTCTTCAGAACCTTTTTTTTTAGACTCCATATATATGTGTTAACATATGGTATATTTTTTCTCTTTCTGAATGACTTCACTCTGTATGATAGACTCTATGTCAATCCACCTCACTACAAATAACTCAATTTTTTTTATGGCTGACTAATATTTCATTGTATATATGAGTCACATCTTTTTTATCCATTCATCTGTTGATTGACACTTAGGTTGCTTCCATGTTCTGGTTATTCCACAATGCCAGGTGTTATACTGCTTTTACTTTTAGTACTCCCTATAATGGTTCCTGCAATCTTACTTCTATTTAGAATCAATAACTTGACTATTGACAGAATAAAATTAAAAATATCTTCATAAGCAATTTTACAACAAAATAAAAGTAAATAATATGAATTCAGTTGCTCAAGCATTAAATTTGACAGAAAAAATATTTTGCTAAATAGTTTAACTGGAAGATGATGTAGAAAAAATAGAGAAAACATGGCATCTGTATAGAGAAACATCAACATCCATCAATGAATGAAATGAAAAATGCAGTAGAGAACATTCATAGCAGAATAGACCATATAGAAGATAGTATCAGTGAACTAAGGGATAGGAACTATAAATCATGCAGTCAGAGTAGAGCAAAGAAACAAGAATGAGAAGGAGTACAAGAAGCCAAGGTAATCTATGGAACATCATCAAACTTACAATATTAAAAAAACCGAAGTTCCAGAAGAAGAGAGGAGGAATGGGTCAGAGGTTAATTTATGAAAAAATGACTGAAAACATCCTAAACCTGGGGATAAACATGGACATTGGAGTTCACAAACTTGAAAGATTACACATTCAGTTCAATGCAAAAGGACCACCTCCAGAAAAACCTGGACTAGGCAGCAGAGTAGAAGGATCTCGAGTTCACTCCTAGGAGAACACCAAAAATCACAACTAGCTGCTAAACAATCATCAATTTAAAAGATTGGAATGTGCCAATGGATAAGTGAGCTGTGAGACAGACTGGTGGAAATCACCACTGCAGAGCAGAATAAAGAATAAAAAGAAACAAGGAGAGTTTAAGAGACCTCTGGAACAATGTCAGATGAAACTGCATTCACATTGTAGGGGTCCCAGAGGGAGAAGAGAGAGAGAAAGGGCCAGAGAAAATATTTGAAGAGATAATAGATGAATAATTCCCTAACATGGGAGAGCAAACAGTTACCCAAGTCTAGGAAGTGCAGAGAATCCTATACAGGATTAACCCAAGGAGGAACATGCTGAGACACATAATAATCAAACTGAAAAATATTAAAGTTAAACAGAAAATATTAAAGGCACAAAGGGAAAAGTAACAAATAACATACAACAGAACTTCTATAAGGTCATCAGCTGAGTTTTCAACAGAATCTCTGCAGGCAAGAAGACAGTGGCATGATATATTTAAAGTGATGAGAGGGAAGCAGCTACAA